>NC_068374.1:19611176-19801018 GCF_023724105.1 Carassius gibelio
GCCTCCCGAACAGTCCGTTGAGATACCCGCCGAGCAGCGCGGATACCGCCGCCGCGGCAACAGTCCCGGACACCAGCAGCTCCTGCCAAAGGGCAGTTATATTCATGTCCCTCTTGAGCAAAAGCATCGCTCCGGACACTACCCCGGTGTCATAGCCGAACAGAAAGCCGCCGATAGCGGAGAACACGGCCAGGACGTAGACGAAACCCGGCGTGACATCTTGTTGGAACTGTTTGCGCGCCGCGCGTTCAAGGTCCTCGGGCGCGGGAGACGCTGCTGAGGGACCAGCACTGCTGAGGCTGGCGCTGGACGGAGCCTTGATTAGACTTCGCTCACCATCATCCGACGCTCGCTTCCTCCTCTCACCCATCAGATTGCTCATACTACGCAGATTATAGTCATCGCTGGATTTGCGGGACATAAGTAAAAAAACCGCAAGAAAAAATGTGGCCAGTGATTCAAAGCTGGAGAAGTGGGCTGATGTGAGTCCAGCTTGAGGTGCTGCTGTGTTGTTGATGTGGTTTTATGAATGGTCTGTCCAGTCTGACTCCTCACAAGTTGTGTCACTGCTCTGTGCTTTAAGGTCTGATGGATCAGACAGTGATAAGACTGAAAGTCAAAGGCAGAACTTAGCGTCATCGTGACGTGGGCATGGCGTCAAAGAAGTACACACCAACACACACGTGCAGAGGAATACATCTACTCTGACCAAACAGCTTCCTCTTGTAAACAATAATCTCACAGCACTGTAAAAACATTTTAAACAGTATATGTATGAAATGTATTGCACATATCTATTTTTTACAGTGAATGTTAAAAAACAACTATTTGTATTTATTTATTTACAGGTATAAATAGCACAAATGTTTTCTTGCTCTCACAAAAACATTAACATAAATTAATTAACCTAATTAAATTATAATGGCTAAATTAAGCGTATTCAATTATTTAAAAAATGAATTAAAATTCAAAATAATATTTAAAAAATTATAATTTGTTATTTAAATTTAAATAATAATAATTATTATTATTATATTAGACATTTTAAAGCATTTAAACTGCCAAATATGACTATTTTTTCTACACCCCGATATCCATTCCATTTATACAAGATTTACTATGATTGACTGTTTTCCACATAGTGTCACGGTGATCTGTGTTTCCCTGGGTGTCCACTAGTGGTCTCACTTCCCCATAGGCACCTCACCGCAGGCACTTCATTTCCCACAAAGCCTTGTCCCTTCATCACAGTAATTGCACACCTGTTAATTGCACTCAGGTGCCTTCACTTTCATCGTCATTATCTTGTCTATTTAAACCAGTTCGTTTTCTGTCTGTGTCATGGAGTCCTTATTTTCCATCAGTTTCCTCGTGTCCCTTTTGGTTCTTGTTTCCTTGTTTGTTTCATGTTCTGACTGCTTACCTGGATTTTGACCTTTGCTTTCTGGTAGTGATGGCAAAATGAGGCTTCCTGAACCACTGAGACCTCGCAGCCCATTGCTTCACTAGAAGGTTCATTACTCGAAGCTTCATTCATTATTGCTCACTAGTGACACCTAGCAAATGTGCAAAGAAATAGCAGACCAAAATAGTAATACTGAATCAGTGACCTGAGCAGACATTTGTCCATTGCCTGGGTATCAAATAAAATGTTTCTCTCTCTGTCTGAATTTACTTGTACAGAGACAACTGTCACACACAGTTAATTCATTAATTCATTATTCATTATTCATTCACAGGAGTCTTTTGCGTCCTGCCGAAAGACTCTACAACGCATAGTGAGAGCAGCTGAGAAGATCATTGGTGTCTCTCTACCCTCCCTCCAGGACATTTATGGAACACGTCTCACCCGCAAAGCCCTCTGCATCACAGGTGATCCCACTCACCCATCACACAGCTTCTTCAGCATGCTACCATAAGGGAGGAGACTACGGAGTCTCCAGGCCAGGACCAGCAGACTGAAGGACAGCTTCATCCACCAGGCTGTCAGGAAGCTGAACTCCCTCCCGAACCTGCCCCCCCTCCCCTCTTCTTCCCCAGGCACCACTGAACTATGAATCCCCCCCCCCACACACACTAATTATATGATGACATGCACGAGTCACTTGTGCAGCATTGGTCTGCTTACTCACCGCTCACTACCTCATTCGGCATGGAACTACCTCATCATGCAGTTAAATAACTGCACTTGGTCACTTGTCACTTGTCACTTTAATCTGACTTAAGATATTTTTAATAAGTGATTTTTTTGCACTAAAAAATCTTCTAACTGCACTGTTGTTCACTTCATTGATTTGCACTATATCTGTCATTTACCTTGCGCTGCTTTATTTAACTTTATTTGTAACTTTTATTTTTATTATATGTCTTTTTTTATAATTCCCTTATTGTATAATTGTATCTACATTTTATATTTGATCTAATTATTTTTTTAGGCTTTAATGTTAATGTTATCTGTATGCACCGGGGTCTGAGAGTAACGCAATTTCGATTCTCTGTATGTATGTACTGTACATGTGGAAATTGACAATAAAGCAGACTTGAACTTGAACTTGAACAATTGTTTGGTTAGTGACAGTAGGAACAACAAAAGTGAGACTGTGTTGAGTGTAGTTCTTATGGTGGAGGGACTGTAATAACACAAATTGCAACAGAAAAGTGTGGGGTGGGAAAGGTTAAGAATTGTTTCTGGTGTGTTTTGTGCATTGAATTGTTATGTTGGTGTAACTGTGATACACACTAAACGTAAGCTCACACTGTGCTAGGTTCGAAAGGAGCTAAGTGATATAAACTGTACCCATAAAAGCAAATACCAGAAGAGGTAAGTAGTAACCAGTAACTTTTACTCACATTTAGTTGCAAATTGCATAACATGTATATGAAAAAAAAGGCTTTTTAGAATAAATGAGTCTCTGATTGTGTCCTTTTGTAGTCGTTAAAGTCTGTTTTGTGATCACTTTCTGTGTTAGTCAACCCTTACGAAAGGAAAATATATTTACTAATATATTTCTTAAAATATATTCTGATATATTGTAATATATTTTTTTCCCTTTTTATTTTCTAATATTTTATATATTTGAATACATTTAATAATATATTGATGATACATATATTATATAATATATTGCAAAATATACAAATGATTGCCGCTTTCAATATATTGCAATATATATATAAAAAAAAAAATATAGCGCTTTAAACAAAATACATTGCGTCAAAGCAACTGAACAACATTCATTAGGAAAACAGTGTTTCAATAATGCAAAATGATAGTTAAAGGCAGTTCATCATTTAATTCAGTGATGTCATCTCAGTTAAATAGTGTCAGTGCATTTATTTGCAATCAAGTCAACGATATTGCTGTAGTTGAAGTGACCCCAACTAAGCAAGCCAGAGGTGACAGCAGCAAGGAACCAAAACTCCATCGGTGACAGAATGCAGAAAAAAACCTTGGGAGAAACCAGGCTCAGTTGGGGGGCCAGTTCTCCTCTGACCAGCCGAAACCAGTAGTTACCTTTCAGACTGCAGCAAAGTCAGAGTGTGCAGAAGAATCATCTGTTTCCTGTGGTCTTGTCCTGGTGGTCCTGAGACAAGGTCTTTACAGGGGATCTGTATCTGGGGCTCTAGTTGTCCTGGTCTCGGCTGTCTTTCAGGGCAGTAGAGGTCTTTTCTAGGTGCTGATCCACCATCTGGTCTGGATACGTACTGGTTCCTGGCGACTGAAGTGACCCTCTGATCTGAATACAGACTGGATCTGGTGGCTACGGTGACCTCGGAATAAGAGAAAAACAGACAAATATTAGCGTAGATGCCATTCTTCTAATGATGTAGCAAGTACATAGGGTGTTATGGGAAGTGTTTCCAGTTCCGGTTTACCTAATTACCTATTTGAATTTTAAAAGCATATTAGTATGTTATGTGTAAGCCAGGTTAAAGAGATGGTTCTTTAATTTAGATTTAAACTGCAAGAGTGTGTCTGCCTCCCGAACAATGTTAGGTAGGTTATTCCAGAGTTTAGGCGCCAAATAGGAAAAGGATCTGCCGCCCGCAGTTGATTTTGATATTCTAGGTATTATCAAATTGCCTGAGTTTTGAGAACGTAGCGTACGTAGAGGATTATAATGTAAAAGGAGCTCATTCAAATACTGAGGTGCAAAACCATTCAGGGCTTTATAAATAATAAGCAATATTTTAAAATCTATTCGATGTTTGATAGGGAGCCAGTGCAGTGTTGACAGGACCGGGCTAATATGTTCATACTTCCTGGTTCTAGTAAGAACTCTTGCTGCTGCATTTTGGACTAGCTGTAGTTTGTTTACTAAGCATGCAGAACAACCACCCAATAAAGCATTACAATAATCTAATCTTGAGGTCATAAATGCATGGATTAATATTTCTGCATTTGACATTGAGTGCATAGGCCGTAATTTAGATATATTTTTGAGATGGAAAAATGCAGTTTTACAAATGCTAGAAACATGGCTTTCTAAGGAAAGATTGCGATCAAATAGCACACCTAGGTTCCTAACTGATGACGAAGAATTGACAGAGCAACCATCAAGTCCAAAACCGTGTTCTAGGTTATTACAAGTACAGTTTTTAGGTCCTATAATTAACACCTCTGTTTTTTCAGAATTTAGCAGTAAGAAATTACTCGTCATCCAGTTTTTTATATCGACTATACATTCCATTAGTTTTTCAAATTGATGTGTTTCACCGGGCCGCGAAGAAATATAGAGCTGAGTATCATCAGCATAACAGTGAAAGCTAACACCATGTTTCTTTCACATGTTTCACATGTTTCTTTGAATTCACTCTCTCTCTCTCGTCTAGCGTGCTGTTGTGTGTGTGTCTGTGGGCGTGGTCAATGATCAGCGATGATCAGCAGTGCCAGCTGGTTTCAACTGTTTGTTCCTATATAAGTTCAGTAACTTGTGTTTCATGTTGTCAGATTGTTGTTTCTCCCCGGTGTGCTCCCGTACCTGTCCCTGTGTCCTTAGTTCCTGCCTGAGTTTTCCTGTTATCGTCATTTGTTCCTGGATCTTCACTCAGCACTGGATTACCGAGAACCGTCACGAGGATTACACACACACACATTCAAGGGATCATCACTGGATACGGTCAGTTCCTCTTACGATCCGGAGCCCATGCAGGTGGGTAGAGCTCGGCTTTCCTGGGAGGAGAGAGAACGGCGGAGATCCCAAGGACTGTGCCTATACTGCGGGAGGGCGGGCCACTTCATCCACTCATGCCCATTTAAAGGATCTAGCCCGATAGTAACTAGGAGGCTACTATCGGGTGGGATCTCCGCAGAGAAGACCTCATCATCACTATCATCATCTACTCTCCTTCCGGTAAAACTAAGGTGGGCAACCAACACACATGACACCAAGGCCTTACTGGATTCAGGGGCAGAGGGTAATTTTATGGATTTTGAACTGGCTCACTGTCTTCACATTCCTATCACCCCTAGGATTCTCCCACGTACAAGATTTCTGTCAATGCTCTTAATGGACAACAGCTTCCCAACATTACTCATGCTACTGAACCCATCACTCTCATCAAGTCTGGCAACCACACTGAGACAATAACATTCCTCCTCATGAACTCACCTCTGGCACCCATTGTACTTGGTCATCCTTGGTTCACACAACATAATCCTAGAGTCGATTGGGGGCACAATTCAATATCTATGTGGAGTAAGTTGTGTCATGAGTCATGTCTAGTATCTGCGTGTTCATCTGTACCTGTGTCTGTTTTCCAGGAGGAGGCAGTGAATTTATCTAATATGCCCGAAGAGTACCAGGACCTGAGAGAAGTGTTCAGTAAGTCTCGTGCTGCTTCTCTTCCTCCACATTGTCCCTATGACTGTGCCATAGAATAAGTACCAAGTGAGTCTCCGCCTAAGGGCAAGTTACAATCACTTTCAGTTCCAGAGAGGGAGGCTATGGAGGAATATATTTCTGATTCTCTAGCATCCAAATTCATTATACCTTCCTCATCTCCAGCGGGGGCAGGGTTCTTTTTTGTGGGGAAGAAGGATGGGTCTCTGCGACCGTGCATTGATTATTGAGGGTTGAACAACATCACGGTAAAGAATACTTATCCTTTGCCGTTGATGTCTTCAGCTTTCGAACAGTTGCAGGGAGCATCCATCTTCACAAAATTGGATTTACATAACGCTTATCATTTGGTTCGCATAAGGAAGGGAGATGAATGGAAGACCGCATTTAATACCCCCAGAGGGCATTTTGAAAACTTGGTTATGCCCTTCGGGCTATCCAACTCGCCCGCGGTCTTCCAAGCACTCGTCAATGACGTGCTGAGAGATATGGTTGATCAATTCATATATGTTTACCTGGATGACATATTGATCTTTTCCTCTTCTCTCCAGGAACATGTTCAGCACATCAGACGAGTGCTTCAGAGGTTGCTAGAGAATGGGCTTTTTGTCAAGGCGGAGAAATGCATTTTTCATGCACAGTCCGTCCCCTTTTTAGGGTACATCGTCTCGTCTGAGGGAGTGCGTATGGATCCTGACAAGGTTAACGCTGTGATAGATTGGCCAAGTCCAGATTCCCGTAAGGCCCTACAGAGGTTTCTGGGATTCGCCAATTTTTATCGACGTTTTATTCGTAACTTCAGCCAACTAGTCGCTCCTCTGACCGCCTCGACCTCCCCGAGAACGACGTTCAGGTGGTCCGATACAGCGGAGGCTGGATTTGCCAAACTTAAGAGCCGCTTCGTTTCGGCTCCCATCCTCGTTGCCCCTGATCTATCACGTCAGTTCGTGGTGGAGGTTGACGCGTCAGAGATGGGGGTAGGAGCAGTTCTTTCCCAACGTTCTGCCACAGACGAGAAGATTCACTCTTGCGCGTTTTTTTTTTCATCGTTTATCACCTGCCCTACGTAATTATGACATTGGTAACAGAGAGTTGTTGGCAGTCAAATTAGCACTGGAGGAATGGCGGCACTGGTTAGAAGGGTCAGGGGTACCTTTTATTGTTTGGACCGATCACAAGAACCTAGAATACATTAGAACTGCTAAAAGACTCAACTCTAGGCAGGCTTGGTCGTTTTGACAGTCGTGGACCGGTTCTCGAAGGAGGCTCATTTTATCGCCTTGCCCAAATTACCTTCAGCCAAGGAGACAGCAGTTGCTGTCATAGATCACGTCTTTCGTTTACATGGCCTCCTGATGGACGTGGTCTCCGACAGGGGTCACCAATTTGTGTCCAAATTTTGGCAAGAGTTTTGTAGATTACTGGGGGCAACGGTTAGTCTCTCTTCGGGGTTTCATCCCCAAAGCAATGGTCAATCAGAGAGGGCCAACCAAGATCTGGAGAGAGTATTGCGATGTTTGGTTTCCAAGAATCCTTCCTCTTGGAGCCAACAACTTTCTATGATGGAGTACGCACACAACTCGTTACTAGTGTCAGCTACGGGCCATACTCCGTTTGAGTGTAGTTTAGGTTACCAGCCACCAGTTTTTGCCAGTACGGAATCCGAAGTCGCAGTCCCCTCCGCTCACGCCTTCGTCCAGAGGTGTCACCACACTTGGACTAGAGCCCGTGAGACTCTTCTCCAAGTGGGGGCGCACACCAAGGCCAAGGCCGATCGCCACCGGTCAAAGCCTCCCGTATACGTTGTTGGTCAAAAAGTGTGGCTTTCTACTAAGAACATTCCTCTCCGCTCCGTCTCTAATAAGCTTGCTCCCAAATGTATTGGCCCGTTTCTGTCACAAAGATCATTATTCCGGTGGCAGTCCGCCTCAAACTTCCTCCTACGTACAGGAGAATTCACCCCGCCTTCCATGTATAAAAGATCAAACCCGTGTTTTGGGCACCTATTAATCCACCTGTCCCGGTTCCTCCCCCGCCGAGTCTCGTAGATGGGGAACCTAATTATTTGGTTAGTCATATTCTGGACTTGAGAAGGAGGGGACACGGATTTCAGTACCTGGTGGACTGGGAGGGTTACGGTCCGGAGGAGAGAAGTCGGGTTCCTGCTAGAGACATTCTGGATCACTCTCTGATCTATGATTACAATCGTCAGGTAAGTCCACCAGGGAACGCCAGGAGGCGTTCTTAGGGGAGGGGGTACTGTCACGGTTCTTGAATTCACTCTCTCTCGTCTAGCGTTCTGTTGTGTGTGTGTTTGTGGGCGTGGTCACTGATCAGCGATGATCAGCAGCACCAGCTGGTTTCAATTGTTTGTTCCTATATAAGTTCAGTAACTTGTGTTTCATGTTGTCAGATCGTTGTTTCTCCCCAGTGTGCTCCCATACCTGTTTCTGTGTCCTTAGTTCCTGCCTGAGTCTTCCTGTTATCGTCGTTTGTTCCTGGATCTTCACTCAGCACTGGATTACCGAGCACCGTCACAAGGATTACACACACACCGGGATTCAAGGGATCATCACTGGACCGAGCACCACCATCGGTTGTCCACCGAAGTCCCTGCGTCACCATTCCATCAGCCTTGTGTCCGCCCGCCTATGTTTCCTGTGATTCTTCATATATATCTGACTCTTGTTCTGTTTGTCAATAAATACGCCTTGCGATTACATCCTGTCTCTGTCATACGTAACAGTTTCCTGATGATATTTCCCAAGGGTACCACAAAATGTGGTAGATCTGAGAGTGTTGTCATCACAGTACTCTTCATAAAGAGTGTCCAGAGTGTTCGTCCCAATGAGTACTGGTATACTGCTGTTTGAGCGAGTCTCTGGTACTATCAAAGCTAGAGTTTGTACTTCTGGTTCTGAAGCGATAAACTCTTTAGGAAACTTCAGACTTATCGCCACATATCCAGCATAAGGGACCGGTTCGCCATTAGCTCCTTCAACCTCTAATATGTCACTCACAGGTTTGATTATGCACTCTAACAGATGGTCATTGTAGAATGACTGGGATATGGTGGTAACCTGCGAACCTGTATCAAGTAAGCAGTTGCACCCGACTCCACCAACTTCAACATTAGCTGTGCTCTTTCGTCCAACAAGTCCTTTTGGGACACTCCTGGCTTGTTTTACTTTCTGTTCTTTCAATATTGCTTTGGTCTTAAGCTTTTCTTGAGGACTTTTCTGTTTTTCGGTTACTGATTGCCCTTCCACAGGAACCACTTCTAGTTTAAAGTGGAGGGGTTGCTTGATGCAGTCTTCTCATCCCAAGCCTGTTGCTTTTCTTTTAGCTCTTTTCTTTTAGCGTCAACCAGCACAGGATTAGCAGGGTTACTGCAGCTGCTAATTATGTGACTATATTCCCCACATTTAAAACAGTACCAAGACCGTGGTCTCCTAGTGTTCACAAACTGAGCTGAGGACTGCTTCTGAGACACAGGCTGGCTCTCTTTTAGCTTAGCCCTCTGAGCATTAGGCACTTTATTTCTCACTGCTTTCTCTTCATTGGAAACTGTGAAAGCAGCAATCTGAGCTTGGAGGTCAGCTATCTGTTTTTGAATCTGTTTCATGGTCGAAGGTATACTGTTATCTTGGATTTTCATGTCATAATCAGGGATTCCATCGACACACACAGCTTGTGCATAAGCCTGGGCTTTTGTTTTTGTGAATCCGAGGTGCTGCTTCATTCGACTTGCCTTGGCGGCTCGCTTATCCTCTTCAGTCCGCAACAACAACAAAAACTCTTAGAAGGTGGGTGGTTTATTTTGTCTCTGCTCCAGCTGGAGAGTTGCGATCACTGTATTGTCCCAACACCCTCTACAGAACTGTTTGAGAAGCTGTCTTTCTTCATCACTGGCACTTACAGCCCTCCTTTTCACAACGACAGATATTTTGCAAATAACCATCCTCTACAGTTGCACATGCAGAGTCTAGCAACCTTAGATAATCTTGTGGAGTAGCATGACGATCTAAAGGCTTCACTACATTAGCAGCAGGGGGTAAAAGGCTATCAACAATTCTTCTCACCATCTGTGAATGAGAAAACAGTGGGATCAGTCAAGTAGAAGTCAACACTAGTTCGCCAGGTTTCATAATCCACCTCAGAGTTCGGGCAAGGGACTTTTCTTGAGAAAATCCTCAATTTGGCCAGTGAGTGCAATTGAGATGAAATTTCTGCACTTTTCACAATGTGTTTCACCACTACCCGCTGAACTTCAGGTGTGCTGAGGTGATCAGGAGATAAGAAAAAGTTGGGATCCCTCAAAACAGATGGAGTGAATGTAGCTGTTGGTTCAATGTAAGACTGACTTTCTTCAACAGTTTGACTTAATTCACCAGTGGAGTGAGGGTTAAGTGGAGTTTCAGTGGAGTTATGATGTTGTCCCAGTTGAGCTGGTGTGGGTCTGGGCTGAGCTTGAGTCGTAGGTAAGATGGGCTCTATCCTTTCACTCACTGGTGGAGTTGGCTCGTGAACTGTCTCTACTTCTTCCACTGGGGCCTGTGTTCCAATAGTTTCTGTAATCCTTGTCAACTCCCCTCGCAACATGTCCTCAAATGACACACCACTTAATCTGGCTATGTAAGTCCAGACAGAAAAGTGTGAGTGACTTCAGTGCCTAGTTTGCTGCTGTGAACATTAGCTAGTGTTTTTACGTGGTGTATGACATTGGAGTCCTCAGAACTGGGTCTATCTAGCGGCAGTATAGTTTCAAGTGACTGCAGTGTTGCACCTGATTTAAACTCAATGCTGGCTTGTTTGTGATATTCAGACTCAGGATTCTCATTCTTAAAGATCCTACTGAATGACCCCCGTTGCTTTAAGTAATCGAAAATCTCCTCATCTACAGGGGTAAAGGATAACCCACTTACTATGACTGAATTTGGTACTTTGATATTTTCGTTCTCAACCATCTCCATTTTACAGGTATAACACTCAACCCTGAAATTTTCAAACTTTTAACAAAAAAAAAAAATGCAATTCAAAGTGTTATCTGCAGGTGGCGCTCTAACTGGCGGCTTTCCTGTATGGCAACAGTCTACTCACAAAGCTCCTTGGCTGGCTCGCCAAGTTTATGTGGTATAAACTGTACCAATAAAAGGAAATATCAGACCAGGTAAGTAGTAACCAGTAACTTTTACTCACATTAAGTTGCAAATAACAGTTGAAACACAATTGCATAAAAAAAATAAAATAAAAAAATGGGCCCTTTAAAATAAATGAGTCTCTAATTGTGTCCTTTTGTAGTCGTTAAAATCTGTTTTGTGATCACTTTCTGTGTTAGTCAATCCTGTCAATAGTTCAGTGTCAGTAGTGTGTGTCACCAGTGCTGTGACAGTTCCTCCTTTTAAAAGGAAGTTTGCACTTGGATGAAAGTGGGTACCAGCTCAGGCGAATGATACTTTCATACCACCAGGGGAAACGTTCGATGAGTTGGTCTGCATCTCTTCACGATCACACTGGGAGGCTCGCCATCGATAGAGAAGGATCTTCCAAGTAGTTTATACTCAGTTCATAAGACCTGACCTGTTTATTTCAAACAGGAAATTTAAAATAATGTTCTATATATATTTTGTACAACAGTCATACTAAAGTCAAAGTCAAAGTCACCTTTACTTATATAGCGCTTTAAACAAAATACATTGCATCAAAGCAACTGAACAACATTAATTAGGAAAACAGTGTGTCAATAATGCAAAATGATAGTTAAAGGCGGTTCATCACTGAATTCAGTGATGGCATCTCTGTTCAAATAAATAACTAGTGTCTGTGCATTTATTTGCAATCAGGTCAACGATATCGCTGTAGATGAAGTGACCCCAACTAAGCAAGCCAGAGGCGACAGCGGCAAGGAACCGAAACTCCATCTGTGACAGAATGGAGAAAAAAACCTTGGGAGAAACTAGGCTCAGTTGAGGGGCCAGTTCTCCTCTGACCGGACGAAACCAGTAGTTCAATTCCAGGCTGCAGCAAAGTCAGATTGTGCAGAAGAATCATCTGTTTCCTGTGGTCTTGTCCTGGTGCTCCTCTGAGACAAGGTCTTTACAGGGGATCTGTATCTGGGGCTTTAGTTGTCCTGGTCTCCGCTATCTTTCAGGGCTGTAGAGGTCCTTTCTAGGTGCTGATCCACCATCTGGTCTGGACACGTACTGGATCTGGGTGACCCTCTGATCTGGATACAGATTGGAACTGGTGGCTACGGTGACCTCGGAATAAGAGAGAAACAGACAAATATTAGCGTAGATGCCATTCTTCTAATGATGTAGCAAGTACATAGGGTGTTATGGGAAGTGTTTCCGGTTCCGGTTTACCTAATTAATGCAGCCTAAAAATCCTTTAACGGATTTGGATATTAAAAGCATTAGTTAAATAGATGGGTCTTTAATCTAGATTTAAACTGCAAGAGTGTGTTTGCCTCCCGAACAATGTTAGGTAGGTTATTCCAGAGTTTAGGCGCCAAATAGGAAAAGGATCTGCCACCCGCAGTTGATTTTAATATTCTAGGCATTATCAAATTGCCTGAGTTTTGAGAACGTAGCGGACGTAGAGGATTATAATGTAAAAGGAGCTCATTCAAATACTGAGGTGCAAAACCATTCAGGGCTTTATAAGTAATAAGCAATATTTTAAAATCTATACAATGTTAGAAAGGGAGCCAGTGCAGTGTTGACAGGACCGGGCTAATATGGTCATACTTCCTGGTTGTAGTAAGAACTCTTGCTGCTGTATTTTGGACTAGCTGTAGTTTGTTTATTAAGCGTGCAGGACAACCCCCCAATAAAGCATTACAATAATCTAACCTTGAGGTCATAAATGCATGGATTAACATTTCTGCATTTGACATTGAGAGCATAGGCCGTAATTTAGATTTATTTTTGAGATGGAAAAATGCAGTTTTACAAATGTTAGAAACGTGGCTTTCTAAGGAAAGATTGCGATCAAATAGCACACCTAGGTTCCTAACTGATGACGAAGAATTGACAGAGAAACCATTAAGTCTTAGACAGTGTTCTAGGTTATTACGAGCTGAGTTTTTAGGTCCTATAATTAACACCTCTGTTTATTCAGAATTTAGCAGTAAGAAATTACTCGTCATCCAGTTTTTTATATCGACTATGCATTCCATTAGTTTTTCAAATTGGTGTGTTTTCCCTGGGCCGTGAAGAAATATAGAGCAGAGTATCATCAGCATAACAGTGAAAGCTAAGACCATGTATCCTGATGATATCTCCTAAGGGTAACATATAAAGCGTGAAGAGTAGCGGCCCTAGTACTGAGCCTTGAGGTACTCCACACTGCCCTTGTGATCGATATGATACATCTTCATTCACTGCTACGAACTGATGGCGGTCATATAAGTACGATTTAAACCATGCTAATGCACTTCCACTGATGCCAACAAAGTGTTCAAGTCTATGCAAAAGATTGTTGTGGTCAATTGTGTCAAACGCAGCACTAAGATCCAATAAAACTAATAGAGAGATACACCCACGATCAGATGATAAGAGCATATCATTTGTAACTCTAAGGAGAGCAGTCTCAGTACTATGATACAGTCTAAATCCTGACTAGAAATCCTCACATATACCATTTTCTCTAAGAAGGAATATAATTGTGAGGATACCACCTTTTCGGCTAAATGGTTGCAATTTTATCTCTAATAGTATCGATTTTAGAAGTAAAGTAGTTCATAAAGTCATTACTGCTGTGGTGTTGGGAAATGTCAACACTTGTTGAGGCGTTATTTTTCATTAATTTAGCCACTGTATTGAACAAATACCTGGGGTTATGTTTGTTTTCTTCTAAAAGAGAAGAAAAGTAATCGGATCTAGCAGTTTTTAATGCTTTTCTGTAGGATGAGAGACTAAAGCATAACAACCATGTAACATTAAGAATCACATGCTGCATAATACTAAATGATCACATGTTCAGGCCTATTTATCACACTTTAGTTCAACTTCAAATATCAACTCAATTTCTAGAATATAACATACACAACCTTATACCTAATTAATAACAGCTGATAATAAATCAACAAAAATGGTATACTCTTATATCCCTGGATTAGAGAAAAACTGTAAACAATACAGGCTCAACATAAATTAAGTTGCAACACATAGCTGTAGTTGCAGTATTAATACTCTAATTTGAGTCCCCTTTTTAAAACAAAATGTTTTATCTACTCAAAGCAGAATTTAAACATTAACGTTTAACAGTTCCACTCAAAAAATTAAAATAAAATCATCATAGAAACAATATAGTATTTGTATAACATTCCCTTCAATAGAAATGCTGTGTAATTCACTCAGCTATTCCTTAAAACAAATATCTAAAGCCTCGTGTCCTGTCAATCATGTTCAGCTAGGGGAGGAACTATCACTCCTGATTGGCTGATTCCTTTCTAAGGGATATTACACTATTTTGGCTGTTTTTTTCCTTAAAGGGATATTAAGCTATTTTGTCAGATTTTTTTCTAAAGAGATATTACACTATTTTAATACAATTTTAAAGTAATTTTAACCCTGTATTGACACTGGGTTACTGTGATGTATCTCTTCAAGAAGACACAAGAGACGGAATGTCTGTCTTTAGACCACAGCTTTTTACTCTGTCTATTTTTTAGACTGCCCAGAGCGCGCCCTCGAACATTACCCAACATTCCCAGCACACAGCTACGGAATCTCTATAGTCTCAAAATGTTAACTTGGAATACATCACATTACCCCCCTTTTAAAACAACGAACATTCAGATTCACCTGAACCCTTGCATGGCACAAAACATTATCGGCATTAACAACAACATAACAGTTACTTTCTTCTTTCCAAAAACAACATCAGAACATCAGAAAAAACATCATCCCGTAGTGCTATTGCAAAGGGTGTATGTCTCATGAATTACAGATCCAAACATTTTGGTTTCTCTCAGTTTATCAGGTATTATCACCCTTGAGCACGAATATTTTCTGACAAGGCGGCCGTGCCCACATCAGTCGTGTCAGGCAGGGGGACACGTGAAATGCCATCTGCATTACCGTGTTTCTCTGAGGGACAGTATTCTATGTGGTAGTCATAAGCTGGTACAGAATTTTTTCAAGTATGTTGGGGCTTAGACGATTCCTCCTATTGGACAGAACCTCTCCAGCCTTGGAAAAGATCCTTTCACATGGAACAGAGGATGCGGGGGAACATAAAAATGTCAGTGCCAGCTGGTATAAATCAGTCCCTCCAGAAAAAAAGCTGATTTTTTTTGTGATTGTTGCGGACAAAAATCCTTGATTTTGGGGCACGTTTTCTTAAAAAATGCGATGGAATATGCAGGATATTTTTGCAATTTTATGCGATGAAATTTCGTGAACTCGCAAAAACTGCGGTTTGATGAAAAATAGAAAAAAAGGTGATTCCCCCAACACCTTTTCCTCACTAGGCTACAACCTTAATGTAAAGAGTAATTTCTTATTACTTCCTATGATAAGCGAGCATACTAAATCACAGAATATTTAAGTTGCAATCTCTTACTGCAACGTAAATTATTTTACATACTACTAATATAATAACAACTGTAAGTTGTTGGTACTGTTCTGTAACAAAAATGTGCAATCTTACAACTGTAAAGTTGCATCAACTTCTGAATGAAACTACAACAGTGTTAGTAGCCTAGTGAGATGGGGGTTGTTGGGGGAATCACCTTTTTTTCTCTATTTCATCAAACCGCAGTTTGTTCTCGCAATATAATTTGGCTCCACTGTCATGTAACAAATCGGGAAACTTCTTTGTGTGTTCTTTTGTGCTTATTTTTGTTGGCAAATAAGAATGATTTGCACGCTTCAAGTTTCACCCTGGTTTCACCGCGGGGTTTGCAGATGATGTTCACGTCACGTAATTACGTCACTTCATAAGGTTCCCCATGGCAATAGGGGGAAAATGGCGCTTTACTTGTGTGAAGTATACACAACATTTTTCAACTTTCTGCTAATATATAGTTGAGTTTTTTCCAATGAAAATACAGGGATTATGAAATCATGTTAGCCCCGCATATTTTGCTTTCTGAAATCGGCAATTTATGCAGCAAAAGAGCGGCGTATTTGGAAAAATGCAACCCCGCATAAATATGCGGCCTTTGGCTGATAATGCATTAAATCAGGCGATCGCATAATCACATTTTTCTGGAGGGACTGATAAATGAGGATATAGATGTTTTATGTTGAGCCCAATATACTAGTGGATCCTCAGATCTTATGAGATTCACTTCGGATAAATATCGGTCCACTTCTACAGTAGCATCTGCTGTTGCACTTGAACTCATTCTACTGTGGTCCACCGTGCTGTCCAGCAGATGACAAAGGTCACATAATAATAGAGGTACAAAAGAACAAAAACTTGATTTAAATGGTTTACAGTAATAATCACTAATGTGAATATTCACACAACAAAGACATATACTACTTACTGTTTGAAGATTGACCTGCTTCTGAAGAGGCTGGCAGCTGAGCTGAGGGTGTGATGGTGGAAGCAGAATGGAGACCAGAACTGCTGATCAAAGGTACGCATTCCGATTTTAATCTTGATATAGCTTCTTGCAGTTTCCCTTGACTCAAGAAGCCGAGTTCTTTTAATCTGGGATCCAATAACGTGGTTATGGTCATCACACTTATTGATTCCAAATGAACTGTGTGTTCCCTGACTCTCCGTCCAAGGCTGTTATTTGCAGTGTCTTCTGCAGAAAAGCTGCCTTGTTAAAGAAATGAAATGTTAAGGTGAAATGCTCATTTTCACTCAATCTCCTGTTAATCTTGAGTACCTATAGAGTAGTACTGCATCCTTCAAATAAGTCTTTCATATAAGCAAGAACATCTAAAGCATCCTGGACTGCCTCATACTCTAGGGCTGTTGGAGGGATGATGTCGGTTTTTAGAGAGGCCAGGGCTGACCCCACTGTCTCTCTCAGCTGATACAGATGTTCCAGCATGTTGTAAGCGCTGTTCCAGTGAGTGTCCACTTCAATGATCATTTTCAGAACTGGTCTCCCCATCTGCTCTTGTACTTGGGCCAGTCTCTTTTGCTGTAGTGCTGGTTCGAAAATAGGTCACAAGTTTCCTACATTTGGATCTAATGTCATTGAAGCTACTGATGTCATCAGAAGATTTCCTCACAATAAGGTTTAGAGCATGTGCAATGCAAATTGCATGTCTAACATTCAATGATCGTACACATGCTATCATATTTGGTGCAGCATCAGTTACCAGGCACTTCACTTTATCCTTTATGCCCCACTCCTCCATGATCTTGATATGTCCAGTAGCAAAGTTCTCAGCAGTATGGCTCTTAGGGAAATGCTCTACACCTAATAAAATAGTGCAGAGCTTGTCATTGTAATCTATAAAATGGCAAGTTTATCGTGTACATTTTAGGACATCCTCAGACCTCAGTCATCAAATGAAAAGGCATCATGCCTCAGACTAAAAGGCTTCAGTCATCGGACAAAACGGCATCGCGCCTCTGACTGGAAAGCTTCAGGTCTCAGGAAAAATGATGTCAGGTGTCAGGTCTCATACAATTAACGTTAGGTATCATACGAAAAAGACTCAGACAAAAACTCATCAGAAAAAACAGACTCGGACAAAAAGTCATCAGACGAAAAGGACTCATACACTATGTCATCAGATGAAAAGGACTTAGACAAAAAGTCATCAGACGGAATGGACTCAGACAAAAAGTCATCAGATGAAAAGGACTCAGACAAAAAGTCATCAAACGAAAAGGACTCAGGTGGAGTATCGCGTTGCCCCGCCCCATGTGACGTCACACGCACGCCATTCACAGGAAGTGGTAATGGTTGATTGATGGCAAAAGGAGGTAAGCTGCGTCTAATATTTTATATTTTAACAGTTTTATTCAAATGTTACACTAATTAAGTTATATAGGGAAGAGAACATGCTTTTCGAGAGTATGTATGTTATCCACAGATTAACCATAGTTTAACCATGGTGTTTGTAGTAAAACTGTGGTTATACAAATGGTACGTTAATCATTACACTAAAAAAAAAACATTTTACTACACTTTTACTATAGTAAAACCACAAAGCATTATATATAGAAAAACATTTTTGTTTCATCTTATAAATAATCATAACAATTATACGTATAAAACTTATTTGTGGATGTAACTTTTATGAGTATGATTATGTATAACACGCAATAAACATCATGTTAATCCACATGATTTATAATGGTTTATAAGTCTTTTATCTTGACATTAAAATATATACAGTGTCTTACTATCTTATTGATATTACAATAAATATTGTTAAAATCAAAAGTGCCATATTGCACATTCATCTGATCAGATATTTGATACGATGGTTGTTTAAGGAAAAATTATATTTTATTTTCATTATTATTGTTGTAGTTATTTATAGTGGTATTTGCCTGCTTTGAGTAAAGTGATAAAACAACGTCAAGATATGAGACTTATATTATATTTAAGGGAATCATTCTATTGTAAGTTAAGTGGATGCATTATATTCATGTGTACTAAAATCATAATCTTAAATTCTATAACCACAAATAAGTAAACATTATAACACATTAAAACTGTTGTTATGATTACTCATGAGATGATATGATATGACATATTACAAAGTTTTTTTTTCTAATACATTATGCATTCATTATAATGCCATAAGAATTATCTTATAATTTGTTTTAAATAAGGGCTTCATAGGAAGTGTTACCGTTAAGTTTAATCGTCTCTAGGTTACGTATGTAACCCTAGTTTCTCGAAGGAACGAGACGCTGTGTCGAAACGATTTGGGGAACGCGTTTAGCGTGAGCGACTCTGAATATGATATCTAATCTGTCTTATAGAAGAGTGTGACGTCACGGGTGAGGTGACGTAAGCGACCAGGAAGCTATAAAGGCACGAGCCGCACAGCTGGCTTCAGCTTCGAGTACCAGCAAGCGCCGGCAGGGGTGCCGGGGGTATGGCCTCAAGACGCAGCGTCACGTTCCCTCGAGGAACTAGGGTTACATACATAACCTAGAGACGTTCCTCTTCAGGAACTCGAGCTGCGTCGAAACGCTTTGGGGAACGAGTACCAACGCTGCCAGACTACCAAACCCCTGCCTAGTGTGTATCCGAAGAGCACAGCTTAGGACGAGGGGAATGAAGTGCCTGGAGTGACTGGAATGTCTAAGCCATAGAATCTTTCAAAAGTAGAAAGCGTGGAAACCCCGTAGCATTGCAGATGTCCAGCATGGAGACACCTGCTAGAAAAGCCTTGGAGGCCGCCATACCCCATGTAGAGTGAACCTTGGCTCCCGACAGCGGAGGATGACCAGAGGGCTCAGAGTGGCGTTGATAGTCTCAACTATCCAACGACTAGTAGTCTGCTTAGAAGCAGGGAAACCCCTCTTTGGGGGACCGCAGCATGCAAGCAATTGGTCCATTTTTCTCCACAGGGCAGCTCTGTGGGCGTATGCATCCAGCGCTCGAGCTGGACACACAAAATTTAGCTTCTCTTGGTCGGGCTCCCGAAAGAGAGGAGGACAGAAGGCCTGCAGCACTACAGGTTGTGGTGTGATAGAGGGCACCTTAGGAACATATCCCGCTTGAGGGTATATGAACACTTTGGTCATCACCAGGTGCAAAATCAAGATAGGTAGGGGCCACTGAGAGGGCCTGTAAATCTCCTACTCTCCTCAGAGAGGTAATGGCCAACAGAAAGGCAGTTTTAAGAGTCAGATGTCTATCTGAGATATCTTGAATTGGTTGAATGGAGATTTGTAAAGAGCCTCTAACACCACACCCAAGTCCCACGGGGGAATACGGGACCGTACTGGAGGTTTCAGCCTCAGCGCACCGCGGAGGAAACGTGTAACTAGGGGGTGTCTTCCTAAAGACTGGCCATCGAGGGTGTGGTAGGCCGCAATAGCCGCCACGTAGACCTTCAACGTTGAGTGGGTCAACCCTGCAGAGAGCCTAGCCTGTAGAAACTCCAGAACTCTACCAACCGGGCAGTTTGCTGGGTCTTACTGGCGGTTTCTGCACCATGAGGTGAAGAGTTTCCAACTCAGGGCATACAGTTTCCTCGTTGAGGGAGCTCTGGATTGGAGAAGGGTCTCAACAACCTCGATTGAGAGACCGGCTGCTAACAGTTGCGCCCCCTCAGGGGCCACACCCACAGCTTCCACAACTCCGGGCGAGGGTAAATTATCGTACCCTGCGCCTGCGAGAGTAGGTCTGTCCTGATCGGTGTCTCCCACGGAGAGCCGTCGAGGAGCGAGACTAGATCTGAGAACCATACTCGGCCCGGCCAGAACGGGGCTACTAACAACAGACGGACCCCGTCCCGGCGTACTCTCGCCAGAACTCCCGGGAGCAGAGCGATAGGGGGAAATGCGTACAGACGAAGCCTCGGCCAGGTCTGTACCATGGTGTCCAGTCCCAGAGGAGCTGGATGAACTAGAGAGAACCAAAGGGGGCAATGTTCTACTTGAGCCCTGCCAAATACTCTCCATATCTGCTTCCATACTTCTGGGTAAAGTCTCCATTCCCCGGGCCTCAGCCCCTGCCTCGACAGTATGTCTGCTCCCATATTTTGTTGCTCTTAATGAGAGGAGTTTGCTTCTGGGACCACACCAGGATCTGGTGCGCCAGCTTGTACAAAGGGCGCGAGCACAGACCTCCCTGGTGGTTGATATAAGAGACCACCAATGTGTTGTCGGTGCGCACCAACACATGGTGACCCCTTAGGTCTGGGAGGAAGTGCTTAAGTGCACGATAAACTGCTAGCATTTCTAGACAATTGATTTGCCATGTTAGATGGCGATCGCTCCACAGACCAAGGGCAGGGTGGCCACTCATGACTGCACCCCAGCCGGTGAGGGATGCGTCCGTCGCTAGTGTTACACGGCGACAAGGAGCTCCCAGCACCGGGCCCTGTTTCAAGAACCAAGGTTTCTTTCACATGTCTAAGGGACGGAGGCAGCGCAGCGTGACCTTGATAGTGCGAAGTAGATTGCCCATCGGGAAAAATCCCTTAGTATTGAGCTACCACTGTAGGGGTCTCATGTACAGCAGGCCAAGAGGTATCACGTTGGACGCAGCTGCCATCAGACCCAACAATCTCTGAGACTGTTTGACAGTGAGTGACTGGCCTTCTTTGACTCTCTCGACTGAGATGCGGATCGACTCGTTACGAGCAGGGGTCGTATCGAATCCCATACTACGCCTAGATAGGTGGTTCTCTGAACCGGAGAAAGCACACTCTTCTTGGCGTTCAGTCTCAAACCCAGCTCCCCCATATGTGCGAGAACGACACCTCGATGCCGAGCCGCAACCTGCTCTTGACTGAGCTTAAATCAACCAGTCGTAGATGTGGTTGAGAATGTGGATGCCCTGCATGTTCAGGGGGACCAGAGCCGCGTCTACACATCTTGTGAACATGCGGGGTGAGAGTGCAAGGCCGAAGGGAAGTACTCGATATTGGTAGGCTTTGCCCCCGAAAGCGAACCTCAGAAACTTCCCGTGTTGTGGAAGGATGGAAATGTGGAAGTATGCATCTTTGAGATATATTGTGACAGACCAGTCCTCGGACCTGATCTGATCTACAACATGCTTGATCGTGAGCATTTTGAACTTCAATCTCAAAACTGAATGATTTAAGACCCTCAAGTCTATAATCAGATGCAACCCCCCATCCTTCTTTGGAACTGTGAAATACCAGCTGTAGAACCTGGACTCCCTGTCTTGAGAAGGGACCACCTCGATGGCCTCCTTCTCTAATAGGGTTTCACTTCCTGTTCCATAACCAGACCCTGCCAGGGGCCGACCATCGTCAGAATGACCCCGTTAAATATCGGCGGTACAGAGCCGAACTGAATACGGTAGCTTTTTCTACTGTGTGCAGGACCCATTGAGATACATTTGGCAGTAGTTTTCACGCTCGCTGCTTAATAATCTACTAAGGGAATCAGTCTCTCGAGACTGACCTCTGGTGTAATAGGCCCCCACAGGGGCAGCGAGCGTCTCAGCCCCGCTATGCGCACGGGCGGAAAATACTGAGAATGATGCTCGCTGGGGACCGCTGCGCCCTGGAACACTGGCAGGGTTGGCAGACCGGCCCCTTCTCATAGTCAGATAGATAATGAATTTAATTCCTCAGAATTAATGCAGTTAACCAATCAGTCGAGTAAAGACGGTCTGGATTTGGTAAGATTTACATAAAAACTGAAAATGACGTAGTACACGCGCTGCCTCAGCAACACGGGAGCCGCTTAGTCAACACAAACAATATAAATCTCCTCGGAGATAAGTAGCTGCAGCTGTGAGTTCACAGAGGGGGAAGGAACCGCTTCGCGTCCTTCCAAACCTCGATGAACCCTAAATCTAGGGAATACGGGTGGAGATAGGCAGAGCCGTCTTCGATCCGTCCTAGATATGCGAGAAGCACAGTCAGCCCCCTTATTTTTATTTCGAGAGCTGGCTGCGTGAGCTGCGCTCCTCATTAATGCTGCTCGTTATACAGTTAGGCATAATATGCCCGTGACGTCACACTCTTCTATAAGACAGATTAGATATCATATTCAGAGTCGCTCACGCTAAACGCGTTCCCCAAAGCGTTTCGACGCAGCTCAAGTTCCTGAAGAGGAACGATAATGTACTTCTTCACTGATGTTATACAATATACTTATACAAATGGAACAAGAATTTTTACAGCATCTAATGCTTTTATCTTGCAGTGAAACACATCTAAGAAGATGAATAAAATCAAGTGAGCCACAGAGATGGCATTGTCCAAGAGCACAGGCATGTATTTTTCTTTTCTGCATTGGTAAGAAAACTATTAACTCAAAGAAAGTATATGTAAACAATTAAAATTCATATACTAATAACGAACAAGAGTGCAGATTAAGTAACAAATGTATAAAGAAAACCACCCAAGATCAGTAAACGATCTTTAACTATTACTTTATTCATTTTATATTAAGGGAGTTCCTCCAGAGGCAGTGAGTGAACTTTGTGTCCTGAAACCAGAATCAGTTGGGAAGAATGGAACCAAGTCTACCCAATTAAAAGGCTTACAGAGGTAATGCACAACTCTGTTTGTGTGTGTGTGTGTGTGTGTGTGTGTGTGTGCGCACAGCTATAGCTTAATGTCTTCACGACTCATCATTTGTGTTCATTTCTTTAGGTCCCCTTCCAGATGCTGATGTCTTGGCTTCTGGTGCAAAACTAAGTCAGATTAATCCCAAGCATTTGCTGCCACACATACTTGAGGGCATGTCAAAAGTAGAGTTGTACTCGTGGCAGTCCACTTTCATACCAGTGTCCCCGTATAGCTGCAGGTGTTCCTGATGTTAATTGTCCCCCACTACCTGTGCTTGGTTTTCAGTTTGGCTGTAATTTTAACATAGTCCAGACGGACGAGTGCATGATCCATCTGAAACATTTGTTTGGACTAGTGGAGGTAAAAAGCACCTCTGCTGAAAACATGGCTCACGTTCCATTTATGAAAATTCAAAGAGGACTAGCCAAACTTAAAGAGACCCATAAGTACTACTGGCAGGTACAAGGTCAGACTGCAGTCACTGGTCTACACTGGTGTGACTTTGTGACTGACACAAAATCAGATTTCATAATACAGATGATCTGGCGAGATGATGCCTTCATAACATCAATGAAAGTACTATTATAACGTTTACCTGGATGTATATCTTTCAGTGGTACAGATTCTGTTCATATTATAGTTTGAACCTAAGATTTATTTTTACATTCATAGTAAATATATACTTTATGTAGTTGAGTAGTATGTAGAATATTTTGTAGTTGATCTTTGGTAACATATTAGATACATCACAAATTATAACAATAAATATATTGTACTTGCTATTAATTAGATAAATGTACATACCAAGGTGAATACTTTTTGTATTAAATCTTCTGTAATGTATATGATATGCATATTCTTTTACTAGTTGCGTATATTTACATTTGATACACTGTATGATATAACAAAGAAGATTTTTTCATGAGTTCTTATAAAAATACTTTTCATTGTCAACTATTTCATTGTGTCTGTCAAATTATTTTCAGGGACATTTTATTTAAATTATTTCATTATACAAAATATAAAATTTTACAATACAATAAAAAAAAAAGTAAAAATACATTTAATGATGGTAGGTATGCATTGCAACTAACTGAAAAGGTAAAAAAAATGTAATAAATAAAAAACTACTCTCAAATGTTAACACTGTAACACTACTATTGTAATAATATACATTCACTGCTCAAGAAACATTGTTCCCTGATAATAAACCATAAAACAGCAATTATGCCAGATCTGATTAATTCTTCCTGACAAGGTGAGTGGCACAACAGAATCCCAGATGTGTTTTTCCTTGACCCTTCTAATCACTCTTTCCACCAGAAGTCTGAGGCGTGCAGTCCTGTTTGCTGAAATTGCTTGACACATTTGAAAGGTGGAATGATCCGTCTAGCACCAACACTGGAGAGCATATCTTCAATAGTGAACCCCTTGTCTGCCATAACCACATCTCCACTGCACCACACAGAGCTACCCCAACCAGACCTTTGAATGTGGTAGTGCACTTATAACTTCAGAGTGGAGTTTCAGTGATGTAGGGCTTTCACAGCAGATTTCTGTATAGTCCAGGATGACATGCATGTTTTGATTGAACAAACAGTAATTATCTGGCATGGAGGAGCTTATTTGTTGCCTGGACATCTAAATGGGTAGTGAACCCAGGTAATCGTCCTGCTCAGCATAGCCACGCTTACCTCGAAAAGCATGTTCTCTTCCCTATATAACTTAATTAGTGTAACATTTGAATAAAACTGTTAAAATATAAAATATCAGACGCAATATCCAACACATGCAGGAGCTCCCTAAATCCATCATCTTCCACAATGGAAAAGGGTTGGGAGTCCTTGATGACCATGTTCACCAGGGCCTCATTTACCATTTCTTTTTTGGAATCTATAATAAAAATAAAATGCAGGTGTATTGTAGGAGCCAATATATTATTTAGATAATGTTTATTATTATTATTATTATTATTATTATTATTATTATTATTATTAATTACTTTGACTACTGTGTGGATTGTTAGTAATCTGTGCATGCTCGTGCAGTGCTCGATAATGCCTGAGCATGGAGGAGGTGTTATTGCTGTATGTCAGCTCCTTTAGGCACAGCAAGCATTTCACCTAGAAACATAAATGAATAGACATGAAATATAATACAACCTTATATTGAGTATTGTTATTCGATCAAGACAGTAAAACAATAATAATATACATACCTTATTGTGACAAACCATTTAAAAAAACTCCCAGACAGGGGAGGATTTCCTCTTTCTTGCTGGCTACATTGCAAGGGAAAAGGAAGAGGTCACAAAAAGCAAACAACTCCAAAAGGGCAATCCAAATCTAAAAGCAGTCCAGTCCAAATTCAAAAAACCAAAGCAATCCAAAAAATGTTATCTAATTAATATAACAATACTATAATATAACTATTTTTAATTAATAATAACAATATACTATAACTAATATAACCTTATATAATCTAATAATATACAGCCCTAACACATATATGACACAATAACGACGACGACAAAACTATATAACTCTTACTTTCTGACTCTACTACAACAACTGATTCAACTACTCCTGACAACACTCACAAGGTGGTTTGAACTCCCTTTATCGAACTCCCTTTATCAGTAAACGACACTCAGACCGAACCGATGACGTGTCCACACAAATCGAGGCCTCGTTTGTCCGCTGTCACGTGATTTCCATGTTAACAACACAAGCCTCGAATCGCGGCTTCACTGGCACGCCCCTTTTTTCTGACACAAGCTCCGACACCTCGGTTCAAATGTCACATATCTACTTACTGGATTTAGATTTTTGGACTACCCAATAAACATACCCTGCTCTTGGATCTCTCGTCTCCTGTGTCCCGATCGTAACAGAAGGACTCCATCCGATCAGATTCAGTGGTGTGTGATTTTGTCTCCGTTCCCCAGCCAGCAAATTAACCTCCGTCATGGGCAAAGTCAAGTCACCAGTGTTCTACATGGGCAAAGGCAAGTCCACATGTATCTTCATGAGCAAATGCAAGTCACCATTGATCTTCCTGAATCCAGTCAAAACACCACGGAACTAATAGAGCCTCTCCTCGTCTCTGCTGAACTACCAGAGCCTCTCCACCTCTCTGCTGAACTACCAAAGCCTCTCCTCGTCTCTGCGGAACTTCCAGAGCCTCGTCAGGTCTCAGCCAAACTTTCTGAGCGCTCGACTTATGCTGTTGTGGCCACAAGGCCACCCTTAACCTGTTCATGTTCTCCATTTCAGACTTGCCTAACCAGACTTGCTCTCCTGTGTCATCAATTCCCACTTTGGTGGTCTTCAGCGCCGCCCTGGTGGGTTCCTGTATGACATCTTAGAACTCTCACATTACTTTAATGTCATACAGTTTGTGTAGCGCTGCTTCAAGTCGAAAACGCCTATCAACTTCGTGTGATTGCTTCGGAAATTGGCAGGTCGTAAAATCGTGTCGTATATCACCTAGAGTCCCAGATACAGATCCCCTGTAAAGACCTTGTCTCAGAGGACCACCAGGACAAGACCACAGGAAACAGATGATTCTTCTGCACAGTCTGACTTTGCTGCAGCCTGGAATTTAACTACTGGTTTCGTCCGGTCAGAGGAGAACTGGCCCCCCAACTGAGCCTGGTTTCTCCCAAGGTTTTTTTCTCCATTCTGTCACCAATGGAGTTTCGGTTGCTTGCCATTGTTGCCTCTGGCTTGCTTAGTTGGGGTCACTTCATCTATCGAATGTGAGCATTTGCCCACTCAAGTCGGTTAAGATGATTAACTGCAGTCAGGTCGATACCCCAATGAGGATGACGAGCATGCAGATGAGCTTCCCCTGAGAAGGTTTCTGACAGTTTGTGCAGAAATTCTTTGGTTATACAAACTTGTTGCAGCAGCTGCCCGGGTGGCAGGTCTTAGACGATATTGGAGGTGAAGATGCTGGATGTGTAGGTCCTGGGCTAGTGTGGTCTGTGGTTGTGAGGCTGGTTGGATGTACTGCCAAATTCTTTGAAATGCCTTTGGAGATGGCTTATGGTAGAGAAATGAATATTCAATTCATGTCCAACAGCTCTGGTGGACATTCCTGCAGTCAGCATGCCAATTGCACGCTCCCTCAAAACTTGCAACATCTGTAACATTGTGATAAAACTGCCCATTTTCAAGTGGCCTTATATTGTGGCCAGCCTAAGGAACACCTGTGCAATTATCATGCTGTATAATCAGCATATTGATATGTGACAGCTGTGTGGATTATCTCAGCAAAGGAGAAGTGCTCACTAACACAGATTTGGATTTGTGAACAATATTCGAAAGAAATAGGCCTTGTGTGTACATAGAAAAAGTATTAGATCTTTGAGTCCAGCTCATGAAAAAGGGGGGTAAAAACAAAAGTGCTGTGTTTATAATTTTGTTCTGTTAAATATATATATATATATATATATATATATATACACGTGTGTGTGTGTGTGTGTGTGTGTGTGTGTGTGTGTGTAGGACCCCAGGACCACTGGGTAACTTTTTGGATGAATTAGATGCTCTCAACCTTTTCTGAAGATGGTACTCCCCTAGTTATGCTTGGAGATTTCAACATCCATCTAGATATACCTCTGTTTGCTGATTTCCACACTCTGCTTGCCTTGTTTGATCTCAACCGAGTGTCAACTACTGCTACTCACAAATCAGGCAACCAACTGGACCTTATTTATACATGACACTGCTCTACTGATCATGTTCTGGTTACTCCACTGCACACGTCGGATCACTTCCTCCTCACTCTTAACCTCAACATGGTCCCTGGCGAACATGGTCCCCATGGCGAACACCGTTCTAAGCTTAGAGCTGCTGAAAGGGTGTGGCGCAAGTCCAAAAATACTACTGACCTTAATGTGTGTCAGTCACTGATATCTTTTTTCTCTGCTAATGTCTCCACTGCTAAAATTACATACTACCATAACAAAATTAACAATTCGTCTAACTCTTGCATGCTTTTTAAAACATTTTCCTCACTTCTTTGTCCTTCTCCTCCCCCTCCCCCTCCTGCTTCATCTCTAATAGCTGATGACTTTGCAACATTAATAAAATTAAATACGTTAGTGCACAATTTTCCACACCACAATCAGTCAAGCTCATATCACCAGCAAACTTACACTCATTTACATCCTTCTCTTGACTTTCTGAGGCAGAAGTCTCAAAACTCATCCTTTCTAATCAGCCTACTACTTGCCCGCTTGACCCTATTCCACCTCATCCCCTTCAAAACATTTCTCCTGCAGTTGTACCTGCACTCACTCACATCATCAACACATCTCTCCACACTGGTGTTTTCCCCTCATCATTTAGACAGGCACGTATAACTCCACTACTTAAGAAACCCAACCTCAACCCATCTTTTAGATAACTACAGACCAGTTTCCCTTCTTCCTTTCATTGCAAAAACACTTGAACGAGCTTGTGTTCATCCAAGTCTCTACATTTATCACACACAACAACCTCCTTGACAGCAACCGATCTGGCTTCAGAAGTGGACATTCAACTGAGACGGCCTTGCTCTCAGTTGTTGAAGCTCTAAGACTGGCAAGAGCAGAATCCAAATCTTCAGTACTTATCCTGCTTGATCTGTCTGCTGCTTTTGACATTGTTAACCACCAGATCCTCCTATCAACCCTACTGGCAAAAGGCATCTCAGGAACCACACATCAATGGTTTGAGTCTTACCTATCTGATAGGTCCTTCAAAGTATCTTGGAGAGGTGAGGTGTCCAAGTCACAACATCTAACTACTGGGGTGCCTCAGGGCTCAGTTCTTGGACCACTTCTCTTCTCTGTCTACATGGCATCATTAGGTTCTGTCATTCAGAAACATGGCTTTTCATATCACTGCTATGCTGATGACACTCAACTCCACCTTTCATTCCATCCTGATGATCTGACAGTAGCTATTCGCATCTCAGTTTGTTTAACAGACATTTCTTCCTGGATGATGGACCATCACCTTCAACTCAACCTTGCCAAGACAGAACTGCTTGTGATTCCAGCAAACCCATCGTTCAATCAGGTCTACTTCCGTCAAGTATATTTATGACAATTATAATTGCATACAGTTAGTGTTGGCGGTAAGGTTATGTTCTGGTCAACATTCCACATGCCTGTCCATGCAGCCATGCTTGGACAGAGCAGGAAGAGCAGCAAGACAAACCCCCCTGGGGTACAGAGCAGAACAATTATAAACATATATAATTACAATTCACAATTACATGAGTTGTAAATAAAATGTGATAGAGACTGCTTCCAATGAAGACACTGTAAAGAAAGAACAAGTTAGATCGGATTACAGGTTCAGTTGGTGGAGTTGGGGTTGGAGGAGGGAGTTAATTGTAAGCAGCAATGCGATGGAAGAGACACCAAATAATGGGAATTTAAATAGACCGCAGGTGATAAGTGTCAAGACTGGATTGGAACACGTCAGGAACAGCTGACTGTCAGCTGATGCAAGCATAACTAGCATGGCCTGACTGAACACGATGCTCGATTTTCATCACAATTTCATCATCAATTTAGGCAAATCAACCATAACTCCTTCAAAAACAGCTAGAAGCCTTGGAGCTATGATTGATGATCAGCTGACTTTCTCAGACCACATTGCTAAAACTGTGCGATCCTGCAGATTTGCTTTATTCAACATCAAGAAGATCAAGCCCTTTCTCTCGGAACATGCTGCACAACTCCTTGTTCAAGCTCTTGTTCTGTCCAGGCTGGACTATTGCAATGCCCTCTTGGCAGGTCTTCCAGCCAATTCTATCAAACCTTTACAATTAATTAAGAATGCGGCAGCAAGATTGATTTTTAATGAGCCAAAAAAGATTACGCGTCACACCTCTGTTTATCAATTTGCACTGGCTTCCAATAGCTGCTCGCATAAAATTCAAGGCATTGATGTTTGCCTACAAAACTACTGCTGGCTCTGTACCCATTTATCTAAATTTGTTACTTCAGACTTATGTGCCCTCTAGAAGCTTGCGTTCTGCAAGTGAACGTCGCTTGATTGTGCCATCCCAAAGAAGCACAAAGTCACTTTTAAGGACTTTTAAATTAAATGTTCCCTCCTGGTGGAATGACCTCGCCAACTCAATCCGGGCAGCTGAGTCCTTAGCCATTCAATTCAAGTTTATTTGTATAGCGCTTTTTACAAAACAAATCGTTACAAAGCAACTTTACAGAAAATTATGTTTCTACAATATTTAGTAGTAGCTAGTAGTTTGTGCACATTTGACAGGATTTTAGAAAAAATAAAAATAATAATAATAATAATACAAGACGTAGTCAGCTAGACGTTGAACTATCAATATTATTAATTAAGTTATTATATGATTCAGTCACACATTTAGCAATAATTGTTAGTTCTGTTTGTTGATTCAGGGTCAGCATCATCTGAGGTCCTCTGAGGGTCAGCATCATCTCTTCTCAGGTGTTCTGGATCCAGACTGGAGCTTGTGTAAATCCTACCCGTGGCGAAATATAGAAACAAAATACAGACATCATTAGCATAGCTGCTGATCCAACAAAGTAAAATTAGTTTAGCCCAAGCTAATGAATAAAAAAGCACCTTTGATCAGATGCAACTACACTCACAATTTAAAAGATACATTATTTGAATGCTTGGCGAAAGAGATGTGTTTTTAATCTAGATTTAAACAGAGAGAGTGTGTCTGAACCCCGAACATTATCAGGAAGGCTATTCCAGAGTTTGGGAGCCAAATGTGAGAAAGCTCTACCTCCTTTAGAAGACTTCGCTATCCTAGGAACGACCAAAAGTCCAGCGTTTTGTGACCTTAGGGTGCGTGATGGGTTGTAGCGTGGTAGAAGGCTAGTTAGGTACGCTGGAGCTAAACCATTTAGGGCCTTATAGGTAAGTAATGATAATTTGTAACTGATACGGAACTTAATAGGTAGCCAGTGCAGAGACTGTAAAATTGGGGTAATATGATCATATTTTCTTGACGTGGTAAGGACTCTAGCTGCTGCATTTTGGACTACCTGTAGCTTGTTTATTGACGAAGCAGGACAACCACCTAGAAGAGCATTACAATAGTCCAGTCTAGAGGTCATGAATGCATGAACTAGCATTTCTGCATCAGAAACAGATAACATGTTTCGTAGCTTGGCAATGTTTCTAAGATGGAAGAATGCAGTTTTTGTAATACTCCATATTTTACTGATGATAAATGAGATGACTCCCCATTTAAGTAAACAAAATGGTAGCGATCGGACAGGTAGGATCTAAACCATCTTAGAGCCTGCCCTTGAATACCTGTATAGTTTTGTAATCGATCTATGAGTATGTCATGATCTATGGTGTCGAATGCAGCACTAAGATCAAGTAAGACTAGAGATGCAGCCTTGGTCTGACGCAAGGAGCAGGTCATTTGTAATTTTAACAAGTGCAGTTTCTGTGCTATGGTGGGGCCTAAAACCTGACTGAAATTCTTCATACAGATCATTTTTATGTAGGAAGGTGCTCAATTGAGCAGACACAACTTTTTCTAAAATTTTAGACATAAATGGAAGATTTGAAATAGGCCTATAATTTGCCAGTACACTAGGATCTAGTTTTGGTTTCTTAATAAGAGGCTTGATAACCGCCAGCTTGAATGGTTTTGGGACGTGTCCTAAAGATAACGACGAGTTAATGATATTGAGAAGCGGTTCTTCGGCTACAGGTAACAGCTCTTTCAGTAATTTAGTGGGTACAGGATCTAATAAACATGTTGTTGGTTTAGATACAGTGATAAGTTTATTTAGCTCTTCCTGTCCTATGGTTGTAAAGCACTGCAGTTTATCTTTGGGTGCGATGGATGAAACTGAAGTGTTAGACGCTGTAGAATCTACATTCGCTATTGTATTTCTAATGTTATATATTTTATCAGTGAAGAAATTCATAAAGTCATTACTATTTAACGTTGGTGGAATATTTGAATCAGGTGGCGTCTGGTAATTTGTTAACTTAGCCACTGTGCTAAATAAAAACCTTGGATTGTTTTGGTCATTTTCAATGAGTTTGTGTATATGCTCTGCCCTAGCAGTTTTTAGAGCTTGTCTATAGCTGGACATACTGTTTTTCCATGCAATCCTAAAAACTTCTAAGTTAGTTTTTCTCCATTTGCGTTCAAGACTACGAGTTACTTTCTTGAGAGAGTGAGTATTACTGTTATACCATGGTACAGTACATTTTTCTCTAACTTTTTTCAATTTGATCGGGGCAACAGCTTCTAATGTATTAGAGAAAATAGTGCCCATGTTGTCAGTAATTTCGTCTAATTCATGTGTATTTTTGGGTACAAATAGCAGTTGAGATAGATCAGGCAGGTTATTTGCGAATCTTTCTTTGGTGGCTGGAACAATAGTTCTGCCCAGACGGTATCGCTGCGACATATAGTTAATATCAGTTATACGCAGCATGCACGATACAAGGAAATGGTCTGTAATATCATCACTTTGAGGTACAATATCTATAGCAGTAAGATCAATTCCATGCGATATAATTAAATCTAGTGTATGATTAAAACGATGAGTGGGCCCGGTGACATTTTGCTTGACTCCAAAGGAGTTTATTAGGTCAGTAAACGCAAGTCCTAATGTATCATTTGCATTATCAACGTGAATATTAAAATCTCCCATGATTAGCGCCTTATCAACTGTAACTAGAAGGTCTGAGAGGAAATCTGCAAATTCTTTTAGGAATTCTGTATAAGGCCCTGGTGGTCTATACACAGTAGCCAGAGCAAGATATACATTAGATTTCTTTTGCATGTCTGACAGTGTAACATTTAGCAGAAGTATTTCAAAAGAGTTAAACCTGTATCCTGTTTTCTGGGTAGCATTGAGAATATCACTATATATTGTTGCAACACCTCCGCCACGACCAGTCTGACGGGGCTCATGCTTATAGCAGTAGTTTGGTGGAGTAGACTCATTTAGCCATCTTCAAGAATCAGCTTAAAACATCTCTTCCATCTTTATTTGACCCTCTAACTTTAAAACTCACTATTCTAATTCTATTCTTAAAAAAAAAAAAAAAAAAAAAAAAAAAAAAAAAAAATCGAACTACCTTTCTAATCTTTTATTAATCTATTTTCTTTTCAATTATTATTCAATTGTATGTGTGTGTGTGTGTTTGTGTGTGTTTAAATATCTCTAACACTAGCTTGCTGTATTCTTTTTTATTCTATCTGTTTTCTATTTATTTATTATATTATTTAAAATCCCATGCTACATGTACTGTGTTAACCTAACTGAGACTTGTTAAAGCACTTATATATATCATTGCTCTTTTTGTTGTTTTTGATTGCTTCCACTGTCCTCATCTGTTAGTCGCTTTGGATAAACGCACCTGCTAAATGATATATATATATATATATATATATATATATATATATATATATATATATATATATATATATATATATATATATATATATATATATACATACTTTTTTTGTTTGTTTGTTTTTTTTTTTTTTTCTTGTTGAATCATGATTTGAGTATGGCATTTTGTTCTGTGTATCACAGGCAATGTTGTGTGCACTGCCAGACTGACGAGGATGAAATCTCACAATTGCTGACTGCACACAGGAAGTTGAGCTGAGGCCCAGTGTGAGACACACAACATGCAATCCTTATATCTGATGTTACAGCCTGTTTGTTCTCAGCTAAGCTATAATATTTTAGTCATTATTATTTTAGACAGTTTGTTAAACAGACCACTTTGGATGTTGTTGTATCAAAGGCACAGATATGCAATCAAAAGCAATTAGCACATATCTTTCAAAAATTCCTTCCTTGAGAAATAGCCTTTTGGCCACTAGAGGGTATTGTCAGCGCAGTAATTTTTCAACAACAGGATTTATTTATTTTTGTAATTTTAATTTAATATGAATAATTAAACTATTTGCAGCTTAGGTAACTATATGCACAAAACTACAGTGCAAAACAAAGTGACAAACCCTACATCTGAAAAAAAGTATTTTTATCAAATATTAATAGACCATACAGTTTGTGCAAAATAAAATTATATTCCATAAACAGGCATGTTGATTGTCTGACATACATATGCATGAAAATCTAAGTTAATGTTACATGTGACTAACTTCAGTGTCTGTGTGTGTGTGTATTGAATATGCACAATTAATTAGCTAATTAAAATTAATTAGCTGGTGGTGTGTGGGATGATTTAGTTTAACTAAGATATTTCTGCCATTTGTACTTTTCAGTATGTTTTAAGTGAATCAGCTTTATTAATCGTCAGTCATCTGTCTGTGCCAAAATCAATGATTTTTCTTGTTATATAATACTCATTTTATTTGGTTTTGCTTCAGACCTACTGGAATTATGTGCAATATATTTAAATTATTACTTTAGTTTGAACTGTTTTTTTGTTTTTTTTGTTTTTACAATGACAGATATGAATAATGCCATATTTGTACTCTGAATGTGATATCATGACCAATTGTCATTGTAACATAACATCATGTGCCAAGGCCTTAAAGTGAAGGGTCATTTCTCAGAAACACAGGAACTAGAGTGAAAGTTTTAACTGTTCAATAAACTACACACACTATTTCCAATGATTGCACTCACCATGACCGGACTTACCAGTGGACTTGAGTAGGTTGCAGCCTTTTAAGTTTGTTTGATTTGTTCAGTTATATACCAGTCAGACATTATTAGATGCATTTCCAACCTATCATATAGAAGTTAGCCTATCACACAAACAAAAGTCCTCTTTTTCCAAATATCTGCACAATCACGAATGTAAAACAAACAACAAGTTACTGTGTAACCTTCAGACACAAAATTCTGTTTTACTCCTTTAAAAAAATAAAACAAACAGCAGATCCGCTCCATCTCTGAGCAATACAGTGTTCTGTTCCTCAGCCTTACACGGACCAGTAAATTTTCAATCAGGCTATAAGTACAGTCCTTTGATAAGTTAGCATTTTATATTTAGACTCAATATAATTTATGCAGAATTTTGCTGGAAGTGATTTAATTTGATTGTTAACAGCCAACATGTATTTTTATTCAGATTTAATTTATTGATTACATTTAAGAATCTGACATAAGTGGACACAGATATGACAATTAAATTTTATAATACTAATACATTTCTGATTTTTTTTATTCATTGCTGTTTCAGGGTTAGGGTTATAGGGTCTCAACTAAGAGAACACATTCTATTTATTTTATTATAATGACTATTTAATATTATATCTAAACTTTTACTAGGCTAGACAAGTTGCATATTAATTGTATTATATGTAAACCTCATATTTATATAAATGTATATTTACATTTTTGTATATTTTCTGTTACTGCATAATGATGTTCTAGTTGAGGGCATTTGTAGAGTTATAGGTATAGGGCCCCAAACATAACCTCAAGCCCAGGGGCCCCCGGCCCCCTAAGTCCTGCCCTGTCACTCAGCTTTCACTGTAGGAAATCCAAAGCTGTTTGTCAAAAGCATATAAGACAACATTGGTCTGCTCTGTCCTCTGTACCTGAGAAACTGAGAAACCCCAGCCCCCCTCGCTGTACAAAAGTGATCTATTGACATGATCACCAGATGGACACGACTGTTTGGTTACTGATTAGAAGAGATGTTATAACATTGAATGATAAGGCCTTCTTGTGAGCAAAGTACCAGAGTCCTCCAGCCATTCTGAGGGACACAAACAACAGCACAGGTATATTTCTGTATCTCTTACTGTCTGACTGTTTTTCTTTGTTTTTTAAAAAGATCCTGTTTTCGCATGTTGTAGAGATGATTTGATTCTGTATCAATATGCATTATATTTTTTGACTATTCGCATGTCTAGGGCTTTTTGTCACATCTGTGAATATTTCTAGTTTTATTTATTAATATTACTTAAATTTCTGTAAAAGCTCATCACATTCACATGGGTTACAGTTGCCAGTCTGGCATTGCATTACTTATTATGTGAATTCTATCAAAAAATAAGAGTTATTTTAAAAATAAAAAGGTAGCATACAAAGAAATGACAAATCATTATTTTGTCAACATAGTACAAAAATGTATAAAATGTAAAAAATAACTTGTATGTGATAACTGACATTCATGCAAACTATTCTTGTTAATATTAATATTCTCGATCCCATTTACACATTTCATTTAAAATCATGATATTTTTGATATTCGCCTAACTGCATATCAGTGCATTGCATTATTGTGTTCAAAAACTTTTTGTAACAACTCGTGACAACTAACCCTTGTCTCTTTTAGCCTAAATAAACAAATTTTCTTTTGCCAATATTATCAAAAAATTCAGTCTTTTTCCCCTCTCTTTCTTTTTTCTTACTTTCTTAAAAAAAAAAAAAATCATGTTTCATTGTCTTCAGCATCAAACCAGCATAAACAAAGTTTTCCCTGCTGTCCATGAATCTAGAAAAAAATTTTGAATTTTTTTTTTTTTTTTTGTCAAACACCCTTCCTCTTGCAGGAAATGTGGTGCAATTTCTGAATCCACTCTCAGCTCCACCCTCAGGGGTCTTTCCCCCCAGGTTATGTTTTCTTACTCCCATGAACAATGGACCCTGCAAAAAATGCTGTTTGCACGACAATTGTGTGATGCTGTTCATAATGATCCTGGTGTTGACATGCTCTGCACTGTTTTGTTATCTGTCATTCATATCCTTTGATTCAGGGCATTATGAGTGTGGAAAAGACGGCACGAGAGCCATGCTGCTCCAAATTAAAGGTAATTTTGACTCTTCTTCTTCTTGCTTTTCAGTTTCTTGTTTACATTGACCCATTATAATCGAAGACATGAAACTATAAATATTCATATTTAACTTTCTGGTTGTCAAGCATTAGTGGACCATGTTCATAGTTATTACCATTTACTACCCTTTCGTATTCTGGACACTCCGTTTGAACTTGAATTACCTATAGAGCTTTGAACTACCTTCATACATCCACCATAAATAACTTCAGCATCATTCATTTGCAACTTGATTTGATATTGTTGCCTAATATGTGCATTAAATGAGGCTTCAGAGTCTGATATACATGAGGTCAAAAACATATGTACAGTATGTGTGTATACATACACATACACACACACACACACACACACACACACACACACACAAATTGTGTGGACTAATCAGTGGCATGGTTTCTGACCCAAACTACAACTTTTTAATAGTTAACTCATGTAACGAACATACAATGGCAATCTGATGATGGTACAAATACTGAGAAAATGGTTTTACTAATCATCAAAATGTGGGTCACTCATATGTGCAATGTGTCACTGTTAAATACATCTGTCTTGTTTAGTGTTGAATAAGTGCGGCTTTCAATTATATTTACACTTATGAATCTAACAATTACAAGAACACAACAGCCTGGAAAGACCAACCTAAACCAACTCAATCCCTTTTAAACTATCTAAGAACAATAAACTAGTTTAGATTTGGCAAATTAGTACATTAGTATGCATTTGAGTCTCATTAGTTTGTTTTCGTATGATCTGCTCATGATTCACTTGGGTGAATCATGATTGATTGGGTTGAAATACCATACAATGTATTTAATATGGTATGTCTCAAAACAGCATATATAAAATTATGGACTTCCCTAAAAACAACCTAGCAAAATGTTAGGGACAAACCACAATATCTTAGCATCATGATTAGCGACTTTGCATTTCTTCTGAAAAATAAAAATTATTGTTTGTTAGTGTATAAACTCATAGTGGGTTTTAGTTACATGAATTGTTAACCGTGTGTTTGTTTGTGTGTGTGTCTGTGTGTATGTATGTGTCTTCTTCAGATGTTTTTGGCTGCCATGTGTTTTGTGTTCTTTGCCAAAGCATTTCAGGGCAGCTACATGAAGAGCTCTGTCACACAGATTGAGAGACGTTTTGACATTCCTAGCTCGCTGATTGGATTCATTGATGGAAGTTTTGAAATTGGTAAGCATAAAAATTACACATTTTGGGCCTAAATGTAGCAGTTTTGTTTCTTCTAAAAATCTTGCTTTTTCCATTTGAATCACATTTTACAAATTCATATGAAATCATCTCCTTGTCAAAATCTATGATTTTAATAGAAAACCAAATTTTGTTCTTTTCAGGTAATCTGCTTGTAATAGCTTTTGTAAGTTACTTCGGCGCTAAGCTTCATAGACCACGACTCATAGGAGCTGGATGTTTAATCATGGCCATGGGATCGTTCATAACTGCAGCACCACATTTTTTCCAAGGACTGTAAGTTTATGCAGATTAAAAAAAAAATACAAATTAATACAAAAAATGACATTTGCCTATTCAAGTATTTTTATTTTATTATTCAGGTATTTGTATTTAATTTTTTTAACACTAGTCAACTGCTCTATAAACTACTTTAGTCATCATGTTTGTGTCTACAAATATATGTTTCTAAATTCAAATTATAAGACAAATAATGTGTCAAATGTGTATTTGTTTTCCAAGGTACAAATATGAGACAACAATTTCACATTCAACTGCTGCTAATGGTACAGAGAGTATTCTACCATGTTTAACCAATGGGAGTCTTGCAAATGATAATGAAATTCCAACAGTGGAAATTCAAGCAGGTAAGTTGTTCAGCCCTGACCCTGAAACAGACCTCAGATAAGACATTAACCTAAATGATACTGCAACCCTTTTATTTATTGTGTAATTATTTTCATTATTATTGCATAATAAACTGATGGCAATCACAGGATTCTAGATAGTATCAATAGCCTCTCAATTAAGTTTCTTCAAAAAACATAATTAAAAATAAATATATATTATTACTAATAAGTTGAGTTGTGGAGTAATTTGTAATATTTGGCTTGTAATATGATTGTGCTACCCACAATCCCCTGCAACACTGATCTGTCACTCTAGTTTGCTTATCCAGTTTCTTATTTCGGAAATTTGAACTTTGGGAAGCTTAATATATTTGATTGTTTCACTTGGAATCTACAAAAATAGACTCTGATCTTTCATTAAGATGCTGATATTGAAGTGTGTGTAGTTGTTTACTTTTGGTGCTTTTGTTTTTGAAGAGTGTGAGAGAGCAGCTAGCTCCACCTTATGGATCTATGTCTTTCTCGGGAACATGCTTCGTGGAGTAGGAGAGACACCTGTCATGCCTTTGGGGTTGTCTTATCTGGATGATTTTTCGAGGGAGGAAAACACTGCTCTTTACATGGGTATGATTGATTACCAGTTTCAATCATTATATTATCAATTTTAGCATACATTCAAGCCTTGTTAACATCATGATAGTTACGTTGCAACAACATTAGATGTCAAAATGAACCAGTTTCACTTTTCCAGTTCACTTATTGATCATTAATATATGTATTTGCAGATATTATATTTTTAAAAATTAAAGAGCTATTTATATTTACTAAAAATAAATGACACTTTCATAACTGCTTCTTAACATACTGAAGTACACTTATAAAAATACTTTAAATCTAAAGTACATTTTAAAACATTGTTTTAATAATCTTTTGTCATGCTTTGATGCACACTCTCTTTAGAAAAGTCCTTTAATTATAATTATAAAAGTAGTGTGTTATTCAATATTACATTTACAGTTTATACATTTTGAATGTTGTACAAAAGAATATTTAAATATATTTAAATAAACTTCATTTCATGTGTATATATATATTTTTTTTATATATACTTTATACACACTTCAATCAAAAATAATCAAATAATAAATTGAGAATTAGTTTTTGTAGAAAATGAAGCCCCCCTTTTTTAGGATTATTAAATATTTGATACAATATGACTAGACAAACAATAAACCATTGTCAGTTTGTCACTATAAAAAATGTATAGTGATAGCATGTACAATTAATTTATTATTGTGCAATTTTATTTATATACATTATTTCAGTAACAAATTTTTGCACATGTTCTTGACCTCACCCTCCTACTTTTCTTCTGAATAAGATGATAAATCAGCATTTTTGCATTGATTTCAGCTCTCATACAGACTTTGGGAATACTAGGGCCCATGTTTGGATTCATGTTAGGATCTTTCTGTGCCAAGCTCTATGTGGACATAGGAGCAGTGGACTTAGGTAATGACCTCTTCAACCAGTGTATATTGCAAACCTATTTTTGTTGAACATCTAATGGCTGTTGCCCTACACTGATCTAACATATGATTATTCCTAGGCCAAAAAGGTGATCTAAGATTAACTCTGGTTATAAAATATGTGAGAAAAAAAAAAAAAAGAAAAAAAAAAACCACTTGAAATTATGATATTTTGCACATTCCTAAAAAAATTCCCAGAAACATTTCTTAAAGGTGTTTGATACATACAATGTAGCCTTTGCACCTTCAGTTTTATTTAGTTACTTGTTGCATGCGAACTATGTGAAAAGTGGATGTTTGTCTTTTAGTCTGATTGATTGGCTCCATTCACTTTGACTAAATAGGTTAAAAAAAAAATTTAACTTTGAAAATGCACCCCGTTTTCCAAAGAGGATTCCAAATCATAACTCTGCAGTTACACATCATAACCTTAAGTCAGTGTAGATCATCATTATTAACAAATGACTTGAATACTAATTATCATAGTCTATATAACTGATTGGCTGACCCAGTTACCCTTTGACATTAAGGGTCTTATTGCTTGTTAGGTTTTTAAATAACTTATTTTCACTGATTAATGAACAAAATTCATGTTTTTTTTTTTTTTTTTTTGAAGATACCATCACCATCAACCACAAAGACACACGTTGGGTTGGTGCCTGGTGGCTGGGCTTTTTGTTTACTGGTGGAGTGATGCTACTGGCTGGAATTCCCTTTTGGTTCTTTCCCAAGTCACTTCCAAAGCAGGGTGAGACTGAAACTGACAAAAAATCTAATATTCTAGAGGGCGAGCAGGACCGTTTCATTCCTGATAACAACAAACACAGTACTGCTCCAAACAAACCAGCTCCTGTTTCCATGGCAGTTCTGGCTAAAGGTGTGCTTTTCATTAAATATTTCATTTTAAATGTTTATTGATAAAATTAAGTCGAGATATTGAGCATACATGACCCTTGAATTTATGTAAAGCTTTTAATTTTTATATTCTAGATTTTCTGCCATCACTGAAAAAACTCTTCAGCAACACGATTTACCTGATCCTTGTATGCACCGCTTTTGTACAAGTCAGTGGTTTTATAGGAATGATCACATTTAAGCCAAAGTTTATGGAGCAAATTTATGGCCAGTCAGCATCAAGGGCCATATTTTTGATAGGTGGGTTTACATTTATTGTACATTTATTTTGTCTGCTTAATGTTAATTTCCAGTTTGTCTAAACACACGTAGTGAGGCCTTTCTACAAAATAGGTGCAAGTTGTGTCCCTCTTATTCATATATTTAAAAAAATAATAATTTCACAAGTTAGTCACCTTCTTTTTCCTATTTTTTCATGGAGGGAATGGATATATTAAATTGACATACTCACATATGAGGACTCCCTTTGAAAATTCAAGTCACCTCTGAGAAGTAAAATAAAAGGCTATTGAATATTTGTGTTTAAGAGCCGAGACTGTGTCATGGTCATTCAGCAGTGTAATTCAGGGTTGTGGCAAAAGGGACGTAACATGAGCATTCCCCCTTTAGGGAACAAGGGTTATAAACATAACCAAGACATTGCCTTTCAGTCAGTCAGGTTCAACTTTAAATCAACATACTGACATGTGAGATCCCTATGGAAAGCACCGCGACCACTGAAATGTGTTATGAGTGTTAACGATGCAGCTGTTGGAAAGTTCTTGTATGCCAAGTAACAACCAGTGCCTTGTCATGTGTAACACACGGACTCTGAGACAGAAGGTAAGAATGAGTTAGGCTTGACTGAAAGAATGGGGTATTGGGAATTTCCAGAGCCACCGGTGGGGTGACCAGGATGGCAGACACGTTGCACACACCTTAGGGTCCACGCTGGAGAGGAGGAGCTTGGAGAAGGGATAAGACACTCAGGAGGAATGATGGAGAGACACTGGAGAAACACAGTCTTGGAGTCTTGGAGAGTGGATCAATAAGATGTAGTAGCGAGGTCAGTAGTGAGTCAATGCAGGTAGATAAGCAACAGAAGTGATTCCGCTTTGCAGCTACAAAATCGGACAACTTGGGTAACTGAGGTGTGTGCTTTTATGTGGAAGTGAGCTGATGGGATGATTGTGAACAGGTGCTGGTGATTAGTATTCTGGTGAGGGAGTGTGCTGTGAGTGGCTGATTGATGAGCCTGACCGACTTGTGACATCGTGAGCCAGACAGTTTTTTTTTTTTTTTAACCAGATAGGGTTCGAAAAAAACAGTACTCATCAGGAGCTCCTTTCCCGAGTTTGTGACTTTTTCGCAAAAACAAAAGAGAGCACTTCAGGGGCCCGTTCTTCGTACGTCGCTAACTCAGTTAGCTGGATTTGAATGTTGACGATTTGGCGTGATCTTGGATCATTTGGTTCTTCGAAGCTCATCCCGGAGCTGCTGTCATAGCAACAGGTCCGTCAGCTTAAACCTGCTCGGGAGCAGGCTTATTTCATGTTAACAGGATTAGATCGCTTCTTTTCAACCAGAACTGATACTCAAAATATGTCTGCTACCACCGCTACTTTATTACAAGAGTATCGTACTGATCCAGGGACAATAATTTAAAATAATAATCATTAAAAAAATTATTTAAAAATAATATAAAAATGCTGTGTGGTCCATAACAGCCTAATATAGACAGCCAGTTTTACTCACTGAAATATTTATTTGTCATAAAATTATTACTTCATAATTGTGATAGAGTCTTTCACACATGCTATACAGATAATAGAGTCGTGCATTATTTTGAGTGATGACTGCTATTATAAAAGTGGCTTGATGGAGTGCAGGAGATGCAAATTACACGATATTGACCCTTAAGAAACTTTCATTAATGCTGTCACGTAACAAATCTTTCCAAATATAAAATGAAATTAACAGATAATTTCTACATTGAAATAAAAATGTAAAGACTGCACAACTATTATAAATTGCGATTCTAAATAATTGGGAATCATGAAAACAATTGTAATAAAATAAAAACATGCATCTATTATCTGTTTCATATATCTATTATAAAATTTATGTGGTTTTGTTTGCTTGGCTGTTTCCTTATAAAAGTCCAGAAATTTGTCAAGTTTTTCGTTAGGTGTCGTTTTAAATTATATGACGTCATTACATTGCCATCTTGCCACCAGCCAATCGCTGCACTGCTCATCATGGGTTTGAGTATCGATACATATCCCCTTTTAAGACAACACATGAACGCGCAATTATCTCAGATAACTCAATTCAGCAATACGAATCATACACAACAGTTGTGTTCGAAGAACCCAATTAGTCGGATCAGCATTAGCACGATGATATCATCTTGGATGTGTCATTTGATCTCAGATGTAATAAGCGACCTACGAAGAACAGTCCCCAGCTCTTTAAATATCTAATGTTGCTACAGCCATGACCAGTTAAATTACACTGGAGAAGGTTGTCTAAGACACTATGGAGACAACATCCTGCCCGAAGGGAGGTGACATGTAGACAGTGTTATGAACCACACTTCAAAAATGCTTGATCAGGAAAAGGTTAAGCAACATAAAAAGAATGCACAAGGCAGAAGATCAATTTAACCATTAATTAATGGCCAAACAGCTCACGAGTCACATTAATCAACCAGCAAAAAATATAATAAAAAGTTAAATCAACTAATCTAAAGCAAAAATAAATTGATATGCATCCAAAAAAAAACAAAAAAAAAAAAAAACAGATCAACAGAAACATCAAAGAAAGCACAAAAATGAACACAGAATATGATGGTTATGATATGATTATCAGCAATTCACACACAAAGCTCGGTGTAAACGCTCTTCATCAACGATAGCTGGATAGCCGGAGCTTCTCAACAAGTGGGAGTCCTGCTCAAAGAGCATAGTAGTGACTGTGGCAGACAAGCGCTGGAACAGGGATAGCCACAACACAACTCCCACCTTATATTCAGCCCAGAGCTTCCTTACTCAACAAGCTGCAGGTGTCTAGGGGCAGGCCAGCCAAGCCAGTATACACAATACCAACAAATAATTACAAAACTTTGACCGTAACAAAAGTACACACACTGACCCACCGACAGGGCACACAAGGAAACTATATATAACCATACTACACATGGAAAAGTCTCTCTGGTTGGCCCTACTTCAGAAGGGATGGAACCACAACCAGTGCAGAGACTCAGAAGGAGGAGATGCTCTGAGTGGAGTGAGCCCTCACTCCTAAAAGGCAGAGCTCACTTGGTGTCCAGTAAACCAAGATGATGGCATCCACTAATCAGTGGGCCAACCTCTGTTTAGAGTCAGACTTTCCATTCTGCTGACCCCCAAAGCTGACAGAAAGCTGCTCAGAGCTTCTAAAGCTGTATGTGCAGTCGCCGTAAATGTACAGAGTATGAACAGTACACAGCATTACAAAGGCAGGGTCTGCCTCCTCCAAGGGCAGCACTTGCAAGTTCACCACTGATGAGTGGTGGGAACTTTGGGCACATATCCAGGCCGGTGAGCTCAGGATAACTTAAGAGTGCCCTGTCCTTGAGAAAGAATGTCCTTCCTCAGGGATATTCACCAGAGAGGCCATAGCCAGGAAAATCAAGTCTGAGTGGGCCAGTTGGGTGCAACTATCAAGACCTACTCCTCGTCCTACCTGATCTTGCACAGGGTCTGACTCCAGAGGAGGAGGTGGCAGGTGAGTTACTACAGTCAATTTGAGTGTTCACTGCCGTGGTCATTGATGTATGCAACTGTCACAGTGTTGTCCATCCGAATGTGCACATCCTTGCCCTGAAGCAATGGTGGAAGGGTGCAGGGCCAGCTGTACTGTCAGAAACTTGAGGCAATTGATATGTCACTGCAGTCAAGGTCTTGTTCAGGAGCCTGAGGCTGGCTGCTCATTGCACACTGCTCCCCCTGTTCTGGAGGCATCTGTTGTTATAACAACGAGTCTGGATGCTTGTTCTAAGGGCACCCTTGCAATGGGCTGAAAGTCTAGTGATAACGATGTAGCAGTGCACAATGTACAGCAGATGTATGGGGCGAGATGTGTTTAAAGGCCTCCTTATGCTCCTGGACTGCTGAGAACTGCTGGGCAAAGTCCTCAAAAGTGTCACCGAAAAGGCCAGCCTGCAAGAGAGACTTAGACTCTTACTTTACAACCAACCCCTGAGTGGGGAAGCTCAGCTGAGACATCATCCTCTGAGGACTCTGGCACCTTCTCCAACCCCATTGAAATGCTGTGACAATTTCCTTTGGAAATCTGCAAATGCTGTCTCAGCATGGTTACAGCCCAGACTTGAGAGACAGCAATCGTAATCTTCAGGAAGTGACCTCATTCAGAAATGCATGGACGAAGCAACATCTTTATAATGACACACTGGTCCATTTTGCTCTCTAAGGGAAACTGCTCCAAACTGACAGGGAGGGGGATCACAGCACTTAACCATGCTCTAACCAGCAAATGCGTCATAAATCGTGATCCATTCCAGTGAAAAAAATAAAAATAAAAAAATAAACCCTTCCCATTCTGCTAGCTGAATTGTAAGAACAATTGTGCTATGACAGCTGCAACAGGATCAGCTGTTGATATACGCTGACATATTATATGGCCTTGTGTACAGGGAAGTGGCTGTGTATGCAAATTCCACTAGCCAGTGTTCATTGGCCTTTTCTTTTAATACTCAGAGGTGATTTGGGTCCCCAAGGAAGTCCCCATTAGTGAATATGTCCTTGTGATGTTGAACGTTACTGACTGAAAGGGATAAACAGATAATTTAAAGTTAAAGGGATGGTTGACTTTTTTTTTCTAGAGTTGATTGTGGTTATGGAGTGCAGTCTAACATGTGTTAATACTTTTTTTTTTTTTTTTTTTTTTTTACATAATTTTTCATATAATGTACCTTTATTCCACACCACTCTGTCCCTTCTCATTTGAACACTTCAATGAATTCCTGTTTTTTTCAAGCCTCTCCCTCAGAAATACATGATTGGTTAGCTGGTCCAGTGTGTTGTGATTGGCTAAACCGTCTGCTTGTCTGAACATCCCGCCCCTCACCACAAAAGCATGTGCTCCAGTTGTAAACATTGCGTTGTCTATATCGCTTATCAATTTGAGCATGATTGAGATGCGGAAGATATTAGTGAAGATTATCGCGCCGAACCTGTGCAAGCACAGCTCTTAATGGTATGTTTTCTTTGTTTCTTTGTTGTTTTCTCATACTTTTAGATACTCTACAATAAATGCTACTGCTTTGGTTAACTTTTAATATATGGGTTTACCCTGATTAAAGCTGTAAAACAGTAAGGCAACCGCATCTCATAGCTATTTGAAAATGCGTGTATTCATGTATTCACTGAGCTGATGATCTAACTGGGGGGGGGGGGGTGCACAGCATGTGCAAAGCAGGGCTACACAATGAACTGAGTTAAGAAACGCATTTGAAACTTTGAAATCACTAAACTGATAGAATTTTAAATGATGACATCTTTGCTTGCATTGAACTTTCAGTGCTGCAACTTTGCAGATATTCTTAATGCTCAAACAGCAACATTACACACAACCAAATGTTAAAAAAGTGAAATCGCTATCAACCATCCCTTTAAAACTTTACAGCAACACAAATTTTTCAAAACTTTTAATGTTATTTAAAATTGTCGGCCCTGCTAAACCTTAAAAAGGTACAATCATGTCCAATAAAATGTATACGTTTATGATATGCTGATGGAATGTTTTAAATATTTAGTTTTGTGTTTATTTATTCAATAAATTGTAAAAAGAAAATTAAGTTATTTTGGAATGTTTTACTTAAAAAAATATATATAATTAAATAAATTATTTAAATTAACAAACAATCATGAATGTACTCTACTTTTGTCTTTCTAGGCATTATGACTCTACCAGCTGTGGCTTTAGGAATCATCACTGGCGGGTTTATAATGAAGAAGTTCAAATTGAAAGTACTCGGCGCAACCAAGCTCTGCATTGGAACGTCTCTTCTGGCTTTCTCTGCACTGCTTATTCAGTATTTCCTGCAATGTGACAACTCACAAGTGGCTGGACTTACAGTGTCATATGAAGGGTAAACATGGCAAAAAAAAATAATAATAATAATAATGATACTAAACTTGTGTGTTTGTAACACCTGCAACACCTGTTTGCAATGGGTAGTCTATTTTTATGACTTGTTACTTTTCTCCCACTGCAACTGATTTTCTCTCAGCTGGCATTTCTTAGCATTGACCAGGGATGGATTTGGATCACACTCACATTGGGATGCTATATGGCCATCCTCACCACAGTGAAAACAATACCAGGGTCTTGCCTTAGTTGGCTTGTTATGTTGTGGGTTGGCCTCTCTGTTTGGCTTTGGCGTGAATATCTTAGCTGATCTTGACTGCATACTGGGCTCCTTTAACTTAGACTCTTTACATTTCTTAGATGGTTTCATTGAGGCAATCTGGTGTTGTAGCTCAACTACCGATCGCTTTAGTTCTCCCACTTCATCACACTTCTCAACAGAAGACGCAGGACTGACAGCGTGACGATTTGAGACAACACGTCTTGTGGGTCCATAGGACTCCTTGGCAATACCCAAGTGTTGGTTCACCTGCACTGATTTGATGGCTTGCTTATCTTCCTCTGTTCTCAACAACAGCAGTATATCAGAGAATGTGGGTGGATTTTTTTTTTCCGCTCTAACTGGAGCTCAGTTATTAAAGCATTATCCCAGCATCCCCGGCAGAATTGTTTCAACAGATGCCAGTCATGCTCAGCAGCAGCAACAAAGACTCTCTTTATGGCTGCATTCATGATCTTTTGTAGACTGTGCAGAAATTGAGATGGTTTCTCATCAACATTTTGGAATGTGCTCATAAACTTTGCAAAGAGCTTGTCTCCATCCTCCACAGTAGTAAAAGCTGAATCTAGGAACTCAAGATAATCACTTGGAGAAGAATGAGGACTTAAGTGTTTCACAATATCGACTGCAGGTGGAAGGAGACTGTCTAACAATTGTCGTGAGCCCTGCTCTTCCGAGAGTGTGGGGTCAGTCAAGAGGAATTCAACATTTGTGCGCCAAGTATCGTAGTCTATCTCATTAGTCGTCAAGTCACCTTTATTTATATATCGCTTTAAACAAAATACATTGTGTCAAATAACTGAACAACATTCATTAGGAAAAAAGTGTTTCAATAATGCAAAATTGAATTCAACGATGTCATCTCTGTTCAGTTTAAATAGTGTCTGTGCATTTATTTGCAATCAATTCAATGATATCGCTGTAGATGAAGTGACCCCAACTAAGCAAGCCAGAGGTGATGGCGGCAAGGAACTGAAACTCCATCGGTGACAGAATGGAGAAAAAACCTTGGGAGAAACCAGGTTCAGTTGGGGGGCCAGTTCTCCTCTGACCAGACAAAACCAGCAGTTCAATTACAGGCTGCAGTAAAGTCAGATTGTGCAGAAGAATCATCTGCTTCTTGTGGTCTTGTCCTGGTGGTCTTCTGAGACAAGGTCTTTACAGGGGATCTGTATCTGGGGCTCTAGTTGTCTTGATCTCTGCTGTCTTTCAGGGATGTAGGTCCTTTCTAGGTGCTGATCCACCATCTGGTCTGGATACGTACTGGATCCGGGTGACTGCATTGACCCTCTGATCTGGATACAGACTGGATCTGGTGGCTACGGTGACCTCGGAATAAGAGAGAAACAGACTAATATTAGCGTAGATGCCATTCTTCTAATGATGTTGCAAGTACATCGGGTGTTATGGGAAGTGTTCTTGGCTTACCTAATTAATGCTGCCTAAAAATCCTGTAATGGATTTGGATATTAAAAGCATATTAGTATTTTATGAGTAAGTCAGGTTAAAGAGATAGGTCTTTAATCTAGATTTAAACTGCAAGAGTGTGTCTGCCTCCCGAACAATGTTAGGTAGGTTATTCCAGAGTTTAGGCGCCAAATAGGAAAAGGATCTGCCGCCCACAGTTGATTTTGATATTCTAGGCATTATCAAATTACCTGAGTTTTGAGAAAGTAGCGGACGTAGAGTATTATAATGTAAAAGGAGCTCATTCAAATACTGAGGTGCTAAACCATTCAGGGCTTTATAAGTAATAAACAATATTTTAAAATCTACACGATATTTGATAGGGAGCCAGTGCAGTGTTGACAGGAACGGACTAATATGGTCATAATTCCTGGTTCTAGTAAAAACTCTTACTGCTGCATTTTGGACCAGCAAAATACGTAGAAACGTGGCTTTCTAAGGTAAGATTGCGATCAAATAACACACCTAGGTTCCTAACTGATGATGAAGAATAGTTTTTTTTATAGCGACTATGCATTCCATTAGTTTTTCAAATTGGTGTGTTTCACCGGGCCATGAAGAACGTGAGTAATAGAGCTGAGTATCATCAGCATAACAGTGAAAGCTAACAACATGTTTCCTGATGATATGAATATAAAGCGTGAAGATTAGCGGCCCTAGTACTGAGCCTTGAGGGACTCCATACTGCACTTGTGATAGATATGATACATCTTCATTCACTGCTACGAACTGATGGCGATCATATAAGTACGATTTAAACCATGCTAATGCACATCCATTAATGCCAACAAAGTGTTCAAGTCTACGCAAAAGAATGTTGTGGTCAATTGTGTCAAATGCAGCACTAAGATCCAATAAAACTAATAGAGAGATACAACCACAATCAGATGATAATAGCAGATATTTTGTAACTCTAAGGAGAGCAGTCTCAGTACTATGATACGGTCTAAATCCTGACTGGAAATCCTCACATATACCATTTTTATAATATAAAAATGTGAGGATACCACCTGTTCTAGTATCTTGGACAGAAAAGGGAGATTCGAGATAGGTCTATAATTAACTAGTTCTTTGGGGTCAAGTTGTGTTTTTTTGATGAGAGGCTTAATAACAGCCATTTTGAAGGTTTTGGGGACATATCCTAATGACAATGAGGAATTAATAATAGTCAGAAGAGGATCTATGACTTCTGGAAGCACCTCTTAGGAGCTTAGATGGTATAGGTTTTAACATACATGTTGTTGGTTTAGATGATTTTAACAAGTTTATATAATTCTTCCTCTCCTATGGTAGAGAATGAGTGGAACTGTTCCTCAGGGAGTCTATAGTGCACTGTCTGATGCGATACTATAGCTGACGGCTGAATGGTTACAACGTTAATTTAGCCACTGTATTGAGGGTTATGTTTTTTTTCTTCTAAAAGAGAAGTAATCGGATCTAGCAGTTTTTAATGCTTTTCTGTAGGACAGGTTACTTTCCCGCCAAGCAATATGAAATACATATAGTTATTTTTTCCTCCAGCTGCGCTCCATTTTTCGGTCTGCTCTCTTTAGGGTGCGATTACGCTCATTATACCATGGTGTCATACTGGTTTCCTAAACCTTCCTTAAGCGTAAAGGAGCCACTGTATTTTAAATGCTAGAAAAAAGAGAGTCCATAGTTTCTGTTACATCATCAAGTTGTTTGAGAAAATGCTATTTATAACCACTAGATAGCAGCGGAAGACCACTAATGGGCTCATTCAGCTAAGTTAAACAGTACAGTTCAAAAGTTTCACAGATTCATGCCAAAACATTATAAAATTACTGTTATAACATTTAAAATCTCATTGAGTCAAAGTTTTCCATTTTGTTAATACAGACATGTCAGTTTTTTTTACAATTTTGCCACTGTAATCATATTACAGTGAAACCTGAAAATGACATCTAAACTCTTAAAAAAACTAGTTTAATCATTTAATTTCTGTGTGTGTGTCTGTCTGTCAGCTTATTCTCCATTTTGGATGTGTTTAACATCCAGGTTGGCTCAGACCACCTCAGAGAGGTTTTGGATATGCTAAGGAATTCGGATACATCAGGAAGATCGTGGCAGAAGTTATGGTTCTTCCATACTTGTAACAAGAAGTAGAATTTACAATTTTGGCAATATGAAGTTTGCACAAAACTAAATAATGATCTGAGATATCATCACTTGGCTGCATAATTTCAACACTATCAACATCAGTTCCATGTGACAGTATTAAATCTAGAGTAAGATTTCGACAATGAGTAGGTCCTGAAATGTGTTGTCTAACCCCAATAGAGTTCAGAATATTAGAATGCTGATCCCAATGCATCTTTTTCATTATCAACAAGGATATTAAAATCACCAACTATTAAAACTTTATCTGTTGCCAGAACTAACTCGGATTTAAAATCACCAAACTTTAATAAAGTCTGTATGGTGCCCTGGTGGCCTGTATACAGTAGCCAGTACAAACATAACAGGGGAGTTATTATTAACATTTGTTTCTCTGGATAATGTTATATGAAGCACCATTACTTCAAACGAGTTATACTTGAAGCCTGCCCTCCAGAAATCCACATTTGCCTTTTAGACGCGGCTTATGTTTATAACAGTAATCTTGGGGGGTGCACTCATTTAAAATAATGTAATCATCAGGTTTTAGACAGGTTTCTGTCAAACAGAGCACATCTAGATTGTCTCTATGTGCTGAGAATTAACTGACCTCTGTGACGTGAGGCAGCTAGAGGATGGTCGGTTTAGCCAGTCTGTCTGCTTCCTGACCTGGGCCCCAGTTAGTCAAGTATAAATACCAAGACTATTTGCCATAAATCTAGAGATAAATCTAGTCTTCTCTGTCAGCCTAAATATTTCCCTGCATTTATCACATGTAAATCCCTCATCTGCGACAGAGATAGATAAACTGTACATGTGACAAGAGCTGCAAATAACAATAGCAGGAGAAGCCATTACTCACCGTGCTTGATGAAATATTATTAACAGTTTTTTGAACTTTTGAAAAACTGGAGCGAGAGAAAGAAGAGAAAAGAAAACAGCGATAGGTTCGAATTGAAACGCTAAAGGCAAGCTAACGAGTCCTAATGCAATGCAGTGTACTGCACTCACAGATATAAAATAAAAGTGAACGATCAAAATTAATCTGATAAGATTGATAAAATCAGAAATATGGTGTGAATTAAGTAATTTTTTTATCACTTTAAAAAACATTGTGAGAGTGATAGTAAGATAAAGATTCTAGAGAAAAGAACAGCTACGTGGAGCTGCGATCAGCTACAGCAAGGCCAGCAGGCCAACAGGAAGCAGAAAAAACACTGTCCAACAGCGACACCCGCAGACAGAGAGGGGTAGAGCATGTCAACCTATTTAGCAGAGTATTAGGGTTTTCCTGAGAAGGGTCTCAAGTCCATAGAAGCAAGGGAATGTGCAGGGGTATCCTCACTTCCCACAATATGCTCCACAAATAAACGCTGCATTTCAGCTGGAGTCTCGTCACCCTCGTGGTGCGTCTGCATCAGCATTGGGCCTTGAGAATGATGCACCAAGCTGTGACAGAGAAAATGAGTCAGGTCTGACTCATTTTAAGGCATGACATCATGTGGGAATACCGTCGTAGTATTCATTGACTCTATTCTTTTCAAATCACCTTGATCAGACTAACTAGCTGGGAACTCAGTTTGTGGAAGTGATACAGCACAGCTTTTAATTTAGCTAAATCTTGCTGCAAGAGCTCTTCCATGGGCTTGCCTGTTACTTTTGAGATTTCTCGTAGCCCTTCAATTTAAGTCTGAGTTGCACTGCTGCAGGTGTATACACACCGATAAGGAACTCAATACTGTAAGTAACATCAGAAGAAGTAGAGCTCTGCAAAGTACAGGGGAGAGAAGGTTCTAAAGACTGCATTGCAGAGTCATGTCTGAATTCAACTATGCGCTGTTCGTGAAATTCAGTCTCAGGATCATCAATACGAATGAATCGTTCAATTGAGCCATAACCCGACAGATTTCAGCACTTCTTCATCTCCCTCAGTGTGGGTGAGACCACTGATTATTACAGTGTTGCGGACACAAATGCCTTCAGTGTGCACTACTTCCATTTCTAAAACTAGCTAGATAAACCCATTTAGCAAGTTTGTTCTGTATTATCTGTACAACCAGGCTCCTGGCTGGCTCGCCAAGTTTTGTGTAACACCTGCAACACCTGTTTGCAATGGATAGTGTATTTTTATGGACCACTAGTTTCGTCTAGGGAACCTGAGATAATCATAGTGTAAATATATGTACAGATAAAATGAATCAGGACTTTTGGTATCAGCTGATTATTTAGTTTAAAATATAAAGATAAGAACGAGAACCATTTGTTGTAAACACTCAATAAGAACAATTACAAGGAAAATAACAACAATATGAAAAAATATACAAAAGTTAGTTCCCACAAAACCCTATAGGTGCACCTTTATAAATAAAGACACACTTATATGTATGTCAAATAAATTTTGTTCACATTCATCCAATAGTTCGGTATGAATTTAAAACTCAATCAATCAATAAAAAATTAAATGTAAAGAAAATCAATGAAATTCAAGCTGAACAGTTCTCATTTTTTTTCAGTCAGGGTTAATTTACTAGACTATCTTTTCCTCAAAAAAAGGAAAAAAAAATTGAAGGAAAACGATTTTCAGAAAAAAAAAAATAAAGAAAAGTCCAGTCTTTTGAGTCTGATCCAGGAAAATGTGATTCACTATCTCAAGTGATAGGAAAAAAATATTGAAGGAAAAAATGTGAGTGAAGATCCCACCTCAACTTTGAAGAAACAGAGTTCACAAATTGGGCTTTAGGTCTAGTCAATCAGATAGTCTAGTGTCCAGATCCATGGGGCTCACCATAAAAGGAAATATCCAGGAATTATTTCCACAGGAACAAAAACCTGACCTGTATTTTAGGTCAAAATGATAACATTACTTCAAATTACTTCAAACTTCTATCTTCTTATTTCAGAGTGAAATAATTTTAAGACAGTGGTAAGCTGCATTATCATCACATTACAGCAATAACCAAAATAAATTACAAATGCCCACCACATAAAGGAAGCTTAGATTCTTATACTCATATTAAACCATGCATACACATTATCATAAACTCAAGACTTCACTTAAACACATGCTTTATAGAACTTCATCACAAAATTCCATGTAACCCATTTACAGATCGTTATTAAACCAGCATTTATCTCACTTCAACCATAAACATACAAAACATATTTATAAAATATTTGGTCTCAAAATAACGATGTTTAGACACATTACCCACAGAAGCTCTGCTTTAACGCTCTTCTCAAAATGGAGGATTCAATTCTTCCTCTGCACAAGAGCACATTCTAGGAAGAGCAGGCTTAAAGGGGCAGTACTCTATTTTCACATACATGACATAACCAGATAAAAACACATACAAAAAAAATTCCTTTTCGTTTCTTTCTTTTCAGAAATATATTCTTGGAAATATATTCTTGTTTTGTTATAAAAATAAATTATATTTTTTTTTATAAAATCAACATAAATGAGCACTATTCTGTATTATGTAGTATATCTCTTGTCACTACTATGTAGCTAAATCACCTGTGCTACATGTTGTTTATCATAATTTTGTCTGGCAACTTTGAGTGGTCAATGGCATTGCATCTTTTAACCATGTTCTGTTTCGGTCTCAGAGGCCCCAATTATTTATGTGTAAAAATAACAATTTTGATATTAACTTATTTTCCTGCAAATTCTTTTTATACACTACCAGTAAATCTTTTTTTTTATGTTTTCAAGGAATATATAATGCTTACAATGGCTGCATTTATTTGATAAAAATCAAGTAAAACAGTTATATTGTGAAATATTATTGCAATTTAAAACAAATGTTTAATATTTTAAAATACAATTAATTCCTGTGAAAGCAAAGCTGTATTGTCTGCAGCCGTTACTTCTTTGTCTCACACGGTGCTCAATTAATCAACTAAATATATTACAACAAAACAAAACTTTTCTTTTAAATTGCAATCAAGTCAAATATGTAAGGGATAATGTACATCCAGTGTTGTTCTTGCAGAATAAACCCAGACGCAAAGCTTCGTGAAGATAGCAGTTGCGAGCAAGCTGCAAATTCAAACCAAACAGGAAAAGGTTGAGGTCTGCTTAGTTGCAGGGAGATCCCTCTTGGGAAGACCATGGCACATGAGCAGTTGGTCCCTCCTTCTCCACTGGCAGCTCTGTGGATGTATGTGTTGTGACGAGCACTCCCAGAGGAATCAGCGTCGCCCTGGCAACCAACAGAAAAGACCTGCACGTCCTTGTCACCGGCTGATCTGTCACAGCTGCTCCCCATCAGCCTGCACACTCTTAAGGAGCACACGCTGCACTCAAACGACGGTCTCGAACCGAATCCAACGCTGGTCTAATCCCTGTCTCATCTCTTCACAGAAAGCAGCGAGTGACAGACAGCCCACCCACTTTGGAGCACGTCAGGACACCCACTTTCACCTTAACTGGCACCGAAGAGCATGGAGTTCACACGGGAAGCACCGGCCACCGAAAAGCGGAGCAGCACATTTCACCAGGCACCCCAGAATATTCAATAAATCCACCCTCTGGGGCTTTTGATTTCAAGCACCTCTTGTCGAGTGATTCTTCACCCCGTGACAGTGTCCATTGCTCGAACTGGACACATACAGTTAAGCTTCTTCTGGTCGGGCTCCCAGAAGGGAAGAGGGCAGAAGGCCTGTAGCACTTTCAGTTGTGGTGTGTCAGAGGTAACCTTTGGAACATAACCTCCTCAAGGTTATAAAAATGCTTTGGCCGCAAAGTCAAGATGAGTAGGGGCCACTGAGAGGGCCTGACGGTCTCCAACTAACTTCAGAGATGTAATCGCCAACAGGAAAACAGTCTTTACAGGCAGATGATGATCTGATATCTTCAGAATCGGCTCAAATGGAGCTTTACAGAGATCATCTAACATCACAATCAAGTCCCAGGGGGGAACACGGGACCATACTGGGGGCCTCAGCCTCAGAGCATCGTGGAGGAAACTTGTCACTAGGGGGTGTCTTCCCACTGACTGGCCACCAAGGGGGACATGGTAGGCTGCATTGGCCATCACGTAAACTTTAAGGTGGATTTGTTAAACCTTGCAGAGAACCTGGCTTGCTCTGAGTGAGATGAGTTTTTCCTGGGACTACACAAGGATCTAGTGCAACAGCTTTTAAAAGGGTCGAGAATGCAGACCTCCTTTGTAGTTGATGTAAGAGACCACTGATGTGTTGTCGGTGCGCACCAACACGTGGTTACCTCTCAGGTCTGGAAGGAAGTGTTTTAATGCTTGATACATGGCCAGCATCTCCAGACAATTGATATTGACAATTGACCACTCCACTCATAACCACACCCCAGTCTGTGAGGGATGCATCTGTCACTAGCATTACACAGCGACAAGGAGCTCCCAGCACCGGGCCCTGATTCATGAACCAAGATTTCTTCCACATGTCTAAGGCATGGATGCATCGCCAAGTGATCTTGATTGTTCGAAATGGATTCCCCGTCGGGGAAAATCCCTTGGTCTTGAGCAACCACTGTAGGGCACAACTGTACAGCAGGCCAAGAAGTATCACATTGGACGCAGCTGCCATCATTCCCAGCAGTCTCTGAGACTGCTTGACAATGAGTGACTGGCCTTCTCTGAATCTCTTGACTGACGTGAGGATTGACTCAATATGAGAAGGCACTTGCCTGCATCGTGTTCAAATCCCACACCACGCCTAGATAAGGGGTCATCTGTAATGGAGAAAATACACTTTTCTTGGCATTCAGTCTCAATTCCGGCTCCCCCATGTGGGCAAGAATGACATCTCGATGTCGAACCACCATCTGCTCTGACTGAGCTAAAATCAACCAATCGTCTATATAATTTAGTATGCAGGTGCCCTTAGTCGCAGTGGAGCCAGAGCAGCATCCACACACTTCGTAAACGTGCAGGGTGAGAGTGCATGTCTGAACAGAAGTACTCGATATTGGTATGTGTCACCCCCGAAAGCGAACCGCAGAAACGTCCTGTGTTGTGGAAGGATGGAGAAATGGAAGTATGCACCTGACTGACTCGCGTCAGGACTTTTTTATCCAGAGGACTTCCTAGCCTGAAGTATGGTCCTCAGAACTGACAAGGTCAATGAGAGATGCCTCTCCGCTGCCACCATAGCTGCCATGGACCGCCCAATAGCACGGGCGGTCTCCTTGGTGGAGCGGAGAGCAAGATCAGCAGTTTTCCTCAACTCTGTAATGTTATCAGAACTAAGCTCATCCAGCTCCTTAAGCAGGTCTGCCTGGTATGCCTGTAACACAGACACTGTGTGCAGACACGCACTTGCCTGACCAGCTGCCGCATAACCCTTGCCCATCAGCACTGATGTTATACGCAGCGGCTTGGAGGGCAGTGCCAGAGCCTTCAGGGATGTTGTGGTCCTGGGGACAGATAGCTGGCTAGTATCTGTTCAACCCAGGGCATCGCTCTGTAACCTCGCTCACTCAACCCTGCTACATTTCCATAGTAATCGACATCTCAGTGTGGAGATCGGGGAAGAACAGCAGGCTCCGGCATGCAGGTGGTGACCTCGATTGCAGGAAGCGTTCATCCAGCTTGCTTCGCTGCAGCTCGGCTTGACTCTCAGTGGGCCAATTGATTTTTAATTGGGCTACCACACGAGTCACCACCTCCAACAACTCCTCGTACTGGGGTGGTAGAGGGGCGAAACCTCATCAACGTTCTCCACGTCAACCTCCTCAGAGGAAGACAGGCAAAGCGCCAAGCCTTTACCCCGGGAGGAAGTAGCCTAGGCAGATCTGGTGGGTGAGGAAGGAGATAGGGACACGCCCATCTCCATTCCCTACAGCAGATCTAACTGTGAACCCCATGAATGCAGCCTCCGCTCCCTCTCGGCGGAAGCGGGACCAGCACCTCTAGGAATGCTGCTGAAGTCTCCCTCGTCAAAGAGAGCCTTCTGGGAATGTGGCAAATGCAGTGGGAGCCTCGAGAGCTGACTGAGCGTGCTCTGCTCCCAAACAAGAATGTGGTCACGCAGAGGGCGTTCCCCATAGCGTTCGACGCAGCTCGAGTTCCTGGAGAGGAACCGCATACACAACATTTCATCACAAAATAATTAAGGCAATAAAATAATTAAGATGAAAATGTTTTAAAACCTTACCAGTTTGTTAGTTCTCTTATAATCCATTACAGCGTACAAAACAGTTGTAGCAAAATGGCAGCAGCTGCGTTTGTATGAAATGAGAGTGAGTCCACGATAACATAATTAAACAATTGTACACCATTTTGAATCAAGTTTCAAAATCAAAATCAAAATTTTATTAGCTAAACAAATGCAAAGCTTCCACCAAGGAAAAAAATGTTCAAACAAGAGTACAGCGCAGACTGCTGTTGATGAGCCTGTGTAATTAACTTTTACAGGTTGTTATCCAGGGATAATATACAACAATATTGCGAATGACCAATCAGAATCAAGTATTCCACAGAGCCGTGTAATAATCAATAATCAATTATGAATTAATTATTAATCAATAATTACATCCTTGGTGCACATAAAATACTTATTTTAGAAGAAACTTATTATTTATTCCAAAACATTTCACTAGTATTTTTGAGACATTAAAATGGCCTTAAGGTTCTCCCAGATCCCCAAGGGAGCACAACGATGATTTTTGTAAACCAATGAACTCACTGTCATTTTTAACTCTAATAAGTGTAATTCAACAGACTTTTAATTATTCAATGTATTTTTAACAGGGCCCCACAGGTGTCCTACCAGAAAAATACACTAATTTCTACATGTAACATGGGTTGCTCCTGCTCTATCAAACACTGGGATCCCATATGTGCCAGCAATGGCTTGACCTATGCCTCCCCATGCCTCGCTGGCTGTCAGACCTCCACTGGATATGGCAAGGATATGGTAAGCTATTCTTTCCAGACATCTACATGCCTATTGCTGAATCAGTTTTGCTAACAGACCTCTATACAGTTATGGCCAGAATTATGGACACCCTTGGCAAATATGAACAAAGTCTGTGAAAATAAATCTACACCGTTAATCCTTATGATCTTTTATATAAAATAACAACTATCTCAAAACCTAACCTTTCATTGAAGTAAAACAACCGAAACAATTAAATGAATAAAATAATGCCCCTTTTATTGTTGCCAAAAGAACAGCTCTAAGTCTTCTCCTATAATGCCTGATGAGTTTGGAGAACACCTGACAAGAGATAAGAGAGCACTCCTTCATACGGAATCACTCAAAACCCTTCAGATTCCCAGCTCCATGTTGGTGCTCTTCAGTTCACCCCACTTTTTCTATAGGGTTCAGATCAGGGACCTGGGATAGATGCTTAATAGAACAGAAGCTTAATTTTGTGCTCATTTAACCTTTTTTGTGTTAATTTTGAAGGAATTTTTATTTATTTATTTTTTGGATGGAAGATCCAACCATGGCCCATTATAGTCTTATAATCGGCCATGGTCTTACTCTATAGGCTTATTCACAAACCCATTTTGAGTGTTTGCTGATAAAAAGCTCATTTTTATTTTCATCTAACCATACAGAGAGAGAGAGAGAGAGAGAAAAAAAATAATAAATATAAAAAAAAAAAAAAAAAAAAAAAAAAAAAACAAGTCGTCCATGGAATGTTCCTATTTAGATAGCTTAATGTATGCAGGTGTGGATGTAAACGTAAATAAAAATAAATAAAATGAATACAATGAAACATATAAATAAAATGAGTCATCAGCCCCTAAAACTGGGTGCAATAATTTGGCATTTAGATCAAATGTTCCGTAAAGTGAGATTACAGTTGGGCCAAGATGCCCCGGAGATCTTTCATAATTTTCATTTTTGTGCCATTACAACTAAATTGTTAATTATTTCCAATTGATTCCCATAAAACTCGCATATAAAGGTGTCAAAGTTTATCAGTATATGGACATTGCTCTTAAAGGGATAGTTCATCCCAAAATTACATTTGGATGTTTATCTGCTTACCCCCAGGGCATCTAAGATGTAGGTGACTTTGTTTATTCAGTAGAACACAAATTATGATTTTTAACTACAGCTGTTTCAGTTTCTCAGCCGTACAATACTTGGCAATGGTAACAGAATCAATCAATCAATCAATCAATCAATCAATCAATCACCTTTATTTATATAGTGCTTTAAACAAAATACATTGCGTCAAAGCACTGAACAACATTCATTTGGAAAACAGTGTCTCAATAATGCAAAATGATAGTTAAACGCAGTTCATCATTAAATTCAGTTATGTCATCTCTGTTCAGTTTAAATAGTGTCTGTGCATTTATTTGCAATCAAGTCAATGATATCGCTGTAGATGAAGTGACCCCAACTAAGCAAGCCAGAGGTGACAGTGGCAAGGAACCGAAACTCCATCGGTGACAGAATGGAGAAAAAACCCTGGGAGAAACCAGGCTCAGTTGGGGGGCCAGTTCTCCTCTGACCAGACGAAACCAGTAGTTCAATTCCAGGCTGCAGAAAAGTCAGATTGTGCAGAATAATCATCTGTTTCCTGTGGTCTTGTCCTGGTGGTCCTCTGAGACAAGGTCTTTACAGGGGATCTGTATCTGGGGCTCTAGTTGTCCTGGTCTCCGCTGTCTTTCAGGGCAGTAGAGGTCCTTTCTAGGTGCCTGTCCACCATCATGTCTGGATACGTACTGGATCCGGGTGACTGCAGTGACCCTCTGATCAGGATACAGACTGGATCTGGTGGCCACGGTGACCTCGGAACAAGAGAGAAACAGACAAATATTAGCGTAGATGCCATTCTTCTAATGATGTAGAAAGTACGGTGTTATGTGAAGTGTTTCCGGTTCCGGTTTACCTAATTAATGCAGCCTAAAAATCCTTAAACGGATTTTGATATTAAAAGCATATTAGTATATTATGTGTAAGCCAGGTTAAAGAGATGGGTCTTTAATCTAGATTTAAACTGTAAGAGTGTGTCTGCCTCCCGAACAATGTTAGGTAGGTTATTCCAGAGTTTAGGCGCCAAATAGGAAAAGGATCTGCCGCCCGCAGTTGATTTTGATATTCTAGGTATTATCAAATTGCCTGAGTTTTGAGAACGTAGCGGACGTAGAGGAGTATAATGTAAAAGGAGCTCATTCAAATACTGAGGTGCTAAACCATTCAGGGCTTTATAAGTAATAAGCAATATTTTAAAATCTATACGATGTTTGATTGGGAGCCAGTGCAGTGTGGACAGGACCGGGCTAATATGGTCATACTTCCTGGTTCTAGTAAGAACTCTTGCTGCTGCATTTTGGACTAGCTGTAGTTTGTTTACCAAGTGTGCAGAACAACCACCCAATAAAGCATTACAATAGTCTAACCTTGAAGTCATAAATGCATGGATTAACATTTCTGCATTTGACATTGAGAGCATAGGCCGTAATTTAGATATATTTTTGAGATGGAAAAATGCAGTTTTACAAATGTTAGAAACGTGGCTTTCTAAGGAAAGATTGCGATCAAGTAGCACATCTAGGTTCCTAACTGATGACGAAGAATTGACAGAGCTTAGACAGTGTTCTAGGTTATTACAATCAGAGTTTTTAGGCCCTATGATTAACACCTCTGTTTTTTTCTGAATTTAGCAGTAAGAAAATACTCGTCATCCAATTTTTTATATCGACTATGCATTCCATTAGTTTTTCAAATTGGTGTGTTTCACCGGGCTGCGAGGAAATATAGAGCTGAGTATCATCAGCATAACAGTGAAAGCTAACACCATGTTTCCTGATGATATCTCCCAAGGGTAACATATAAAGCGTGAAGAGTAGCGGCCCTAGTACTGAGCCTTGAGGTACTCCATACTGGGCTTGTGATCGATATGATACATCTTCATTCACTGCTACGAACTGATGGCGGTCATATAAGTACGTTTTAAACCATGCTAATGCACTTCCACTGATGCCAACAAAGTGTTCAAGTCTATGCAAAATAATGTTGTGGTCAATTGTGTCAAACGCAGCACTAAGATCCAATAAAACTAATAGAGAGATACACCCACGATCAGATGATAAGAGCAGATCATTTGTAACTCTAAGGAGAGCAGTCTCAGTACTATGATACGGTCTAAATCTATGAGAGTAAAAAAAAAACATGCACAGACAAATCCAAATTAAAACCTGTGAGGGTTTTGTGGAAAGACACAAAATGGTCGGTCTGTGCAAGAAACAGAACAGTATTATTATTTAATTTTTTTTTTTTTTTTTTTTTTATACCTCTGATTCACGCAAAGTCCAAACTGTTAAAACTCTTGTGAACGCACTTCACAGCAGCAAGCGAGGCTTCTTCTTCTTCTTCTGCTTTTTGGTGGATCACAGACTTATAAGTGCATTACTGCCACCTAAACAGTTAGGGCATTGCATGAATCAGAGGTAAAAAAACAATATTAATACTGTTCAGTTTCTTGCACAGACTGATCACTTTGTGTCTTTAAACATCAATGTATCATCACGAGTTGCAGGGTTTAATATGATTCGTCTGTACATGTTTTTTTTTTTACTCTAATATATTGTTACCATTGCATTGTATGGCTGAGAGACTGCAACGGCTAAAGTTAGAAATAATAATTTGTGTTCTACTGAAGAAACAAAGTAACCTTAATCTTGGATGCCCTGAGGGTCATAAGATAAACATGAAATTTTCTTTTTTGGGTGAACTTTCCCTTTAAGGAGGGATTATAGGCTATATGTGTGCTATATATTGTGAAATCCTAAAAATAGGGTTCAATAATCTGAGACCACTAGTAAAAATAACAGGTAATTTCTTTCTTTCTTTCTTTCCTTTTTCTTTTAATCATAAATTATGTTTTGGTATTTACTGTGCCCCCATTTTTACAGCAGCTCTTGAGCTTCCATGGGTGAGTTTATGTAAACCTGATGATACATGTAATGCCAGCATGGATTGAGAATGTTCCAAAGAGCATGTTGTGTGCTTAAATGAAATCTGACCTTTTGTATAAAAAAAGTGAACATGGTTTGCTTATATATGATTAGTGACCTAGAATCAGTGTTAAATATGTGTTTAACCTAAATGTCTTCATTGTCCTTGACTGTCACAAAAAAAAAAAAAAAAAAAAAAAAAAAAAATCCTGAAACTGTTTATAGGTGTCTAGGTTTAAATGAAACAAACAAACAAACCAAAAATGTCCCAGATTTCATATGTACTGTAGTCTCAGATATTTAGATCGACTAAATTTTTTGGTATTGTAGTAGGCCTAGTTGACATAATGTTATTCTTTTAAAGGTATTCCACAACTGCACCTGTATTGGAGAGGCGCCGCTCCCATTTGCAAACATGTCAGCAGTGCTGGGCCAGTGCCCTCGCAAGAGTGATTGTGACTACATGTTTAAGTTCTACATGGTGGTGACAGTCATTGGTGCCTTTTTCTCAGCTTGTGGAGCCACACCAGGTTACATTGTTCTGCTCAGGTAATGAATCTCCCAAAAGTAAAACAACAGACACCTTTAGAGACTTAATTGTCTTTAAGGAAGACTGTGTAATATAGTATGTGGGTCCTCATGATACAAAAATAGGTTTCTTTATTTTTATAGACTTGTATATACTGTTTGAAATTAACCTTCCTGTTAGGGACAGGGGCACAAATCAAAATTAAATTCTGTGATATGGGATCTTTGTTTTAGAACCGAATACAACAATTTGGCTTAAAAATGAATACATGTTCTTATGACTGCTCTTTTCATAGATCCATAAATCCAGAACTAAAATCTTTGGCTCTTGGTATTTATATTTTGATTGTTCGGACACTGGGTAAGAAGATTGATTTCATTCTGTACACAATTTTATTAAACAACAGATAAAAAAGTATATTTAGCTGATCTGAGAAACTTTCCAAAGGTGGCGTGCCCCCTCCTATTTATTTTGGAGCCTTGATTGACAGGACCTGTCTGAAATGGGGCACAAAACAATGTGGAGGAAAAGGAGCGTGTCGTATCTATGATTCTGGTGCCTTCAGGTTAGTTAACTTACACTGGCAGAAATTCAGCATTTCCATAAACACTTTTCCAATCATTGGCTAGTTGGTCCACAAAAAAAAAAAAAAAAAAAAAAAAAAAAATACTGTATAATGTCTGTCTAAAACCTTAGAGCCACAATATTTATGTATTTATGTAACAATGAAATTACTTGATCCTTCTGAAAATATTCACATTGATGGTAATTTTCACCGAGGAGCTGAATCCGTGACCCGGCGACTCAGCAGTGGTCCAGTAGCAGTGGCAATGGGACGTCTCTGTTCCCTCCTTCAGGGAACAAGGGTTACAGATGTAACTGAGACGTTCCCTTTCAGTTGGTCTCTCTCAACGTCATGTCGGTGACTGACGAATTGGGATCCCCACCAAAGCGCCATGAATGCTACCCCTTCCAGTGTCCTGTGTGAGCTGCCTGCGCCCCTTTTTGGTGTAAGCCGGGGCTCATAACAAGAAGACCAGTCACTGTTGCCATAGCACTACCCGCTTGGTGAGATTGGTTAACACTGGGGAAACCTACACGTTCCAGTTGGAACAGGAATCTTGCGGAAGCCCTATCCTTCCCAAAGGTGGATTTGGAGGCACTTGGAAGATCGAAGTGGCAATTTGAACCCTTTTGGAAATGGCAGAAGTCTGCCAGGGAAACACAGACTCTGAGGCTATACCATGGACTTTAAACATATGGGAACCACTTAGGTCTCTAAATATGGAAACCAGCCCTCTACCTGTTCTCACTTCATTGAGTGAGGGCCTAGTGTCAGATGTTCTGCCACATCTGGCTGCCAAGAGGATGGAGGAGCTTGACAGGGTCTACAGTACGGACACTCTGAAGCAATCATAGCAAGCTGACATTAAACCGGGGCCTCTCAGTGCCTTTAACCATTTGAGGTCAGAACACAGGAGGACACCAGCTCCACATGAAGACTATAGAATCTAGCTCACCACCTGATTCCTGAAGGGGGTAGTGGAAACCTTAGGCACATAGCCAGGCCAGGGCCTCAGGATACCTGGGAGACAGCTGGTCAAAACTCTAGGCATGAATCATCAACCGAAAATGAATGCAGGTCCCGTACCCTCTTGATGGAGACCAGTGCTGTAGTGTTTTATGCACCAGAGACAGGTCCCAAGAGGGTATGAAGGGGGGCCGGGTAGGATTAAACCTTCTCACCCTCCTTTCTTCAGTCAGGAAGTAGAAAAACTGGCAGTGAGAGGTTTCTAGAGAGGCAAACAGGTCTACCTGAGTGCCCCAGAGATGTCTCCAAATCAGCTAGACCATCTGGCGATGGAGTCTCCATTCCCCCCGGGAGCCTAAATCATGACAGCTCGTCTGCCATATGGTTGAGCAGACCAGGAATGTGAAAGGCATGAAGTTACCTCAGAACCTTTAAACTTCAAAAGAGTAGGTGGTGTCCATTTGGACCAGTATGTGCTTGCATTCTAAACTTGCCCTCTGAGTGTGCTTGACCTTTGAGATGGTTCAAGGCAAGGTGCACTGCTAAAAACTCTTGGCAATTAATATGCCAGTGTAGATGTGGGCCCGTCCACACCCCCAACACTGCGTGCCCATCATATGTGGCCCCCCAGCAGGCGGTGGTGGCATCCGTGTTAACCACAGCATGCCTTGACACCTGTTCTAGGGGCACTCTTGCCTGGAGGAACATAAGGTCTTATCAAGCATCCCCAGTGGTGTAACTGCCGCTGCAGCTGCCATATACCCCAGGAGCCTCTGAAATAGTTTCAGTGGGACTGCTGTCTTGCCCTTGAATGATCCATGCTCGCTCCTCTGTGAGGCGTGCTGTCTGTTTGACCGAATCTAACTCAGATCGAGATCATCTGCATTGGGGACAGTTTGCCCTGCCGGGTGGAGGTGGTATTAGGACAGAAACTGTATCCCATTGACCGCTCCACCGGGGGGATCCCTGTGTACCCCCTAGCTGCACCACCATGAAGAAACCAATTCAGGAAACGGTGGAGTTTTCCTGGAGGAAACGATGCCTGGGCCACATCTCCAAGATGGTCATCTTCCCACAATGGGAACATGACTCATCCGCGAACGCCACCTCAGCGTGTTTAATGCCCAGACATGTGAGGCAGTGATCGAGTGAAAAAAAAAAAAAAATCCATCGGGTGACAGAATGGAGAAAAAAACCTTGGGAGAAACCAGGGTAAGTCGGGGGGCCAGTTCTCCTCTGGCCAGACGAGACCAGCAGGTTAATTCCAAGCTGCAGCTAAGTGAGATTGTTCAGAAAAATCATCTGGTTCCTGTGGTCTTGTCCTGAAGGCCGTCTAGGAGACAAGGTCTTGACTGTTGATCTGTATCTGGGGCTGATCTAGTTCCACTGACATTCAGGGATGTAGAGAGGTCCGTCCGCCTACACAAGAAGCTCCCTAGAGCATACTATACTCCTCACACAAGAAGCAGTTAGGTAGGAGCAGAACAATGTTATCACTCAGTTCAGAAGCATAAAGCCTGGTATGCTTTGCACCTGCTGCCTTTTTATGCTCACATTGTGATCATTGGGCAACTGGATGCAATCATTGCATGCCAATGTCCATTGGCTCGTTTAGTTTAGACTCAAAGTGGATTGGTCTTCATAAGCGAGTTTCCAATTTGTTGGTCACAGACGTGATGTCAAGAGTAACTGACTGACTGGTAACTGTTTTAAATGACCACAATTATAATCCTCAGGTGCCCACTAACGCCACCATCAGCTCAAAATTTGACTTTTCTGCAACTCTTTATAAAACATTTGAAACCTTTTGTTCTAGAAAATATTTCATTACCTTTATGTTTGTAGTCATAAAGTCTACAAAACTACATACAAAACTTTCACATATATAGAGCTTCTGTCTTTATTTTTTTGCCCTACAGAAATGCTTTCTTGGGTCTTATTTATGGCCTGTATTCCTTATCCTACGTGTTGTGGGGAGTCCTGTACAACAGACTGTCTCATCGTGAAAAGAAGCTTGCAATAAAGAACCGATTAAAAGCTCCAGAACAGGATGACAATGGTGTTTCTTCTGGCAATAGGAATGTATCTTCAGCTATTGTAAAATGCAGCGAAAACCCGGACCAGGAAACCACTATCTGAAGTTTTGCTTCCAGCACTTTTGGAAAGTCCAATGTATGTATTGCTCCAAAGAAAGTGCTAGAGGAGTTATCCATATCCATATAAAATGTAAAGGTTTTAGTAATGAAATTTTGTTAATTTGTAGATTTATATATTAGATGCTGTTATTTCCTGGATCTAATGCATATATTTGTATTTGCATTATTTACACATGTAAAGAACAACAAATAAGTAATACCAAAATTAATATCAATATATTATACTCAAAGTAAACATGCCTAGGTATGCATAATATGGTTAATCAGACCAGAACATTGTTACATAGAGTTACTGTTATTGTGTCAGGTCATTTTAAGATCACAGTATCATATGTGTTTCTTGTCATGTCCTAATGGTTTACATTAAGGTCATATATATCATCACACTTTGTCATTTTTATATGTATATGTGTTGTTTTGTAAAACCTAGAGAATTCCTGGATGGAATTGTATACAACTGATAGCAATGGACAGGGTGTAATTTACATTGGAGCATTTGACAACATTACTTATAAACTGTGATTGTGTACTTTATAATACTTAAAATCCCTTATGAAGGAAAGATAAATGCTTAGTAAGAACTGGTAGCACTTTATTTTACAGTCCTGCTCCTCATGTACATACTAGGTACTTATTATAGTAATTACAATAACTATGTAATAACTAGGTACTAACGCTGAACCTACCCCTAAACCTAACTTTACGCCATGTAGTTACCTTGTATTACCAGAACTTTCTTAGATAAGTACACTGTAAGTACACTTTAAGTACACGTATAAATATATATATATATATATATATATATATATATAAAGCCACCGACAGCTAAACGGAACGATCACTCTGGTCAGTACAATGCGATTAATTGCTATAAATCACAACCAATAATGTGATTAAACATGATTAAAATACATAAAATATACCTTTAGTGTAAAAAAGCACTTACCTGTTTCAAGTGACCAATCTCAGATCTTTAGGATCCAGTTTTTTTTAGGATCCACTTGTGATGTGTGTTTTAAATACTTATCTGACCAACTTTTAAAACTATTTAAAAGTTTTTGAAAATAATTCCCTTCTACTATCTTGTCTAAAAGTCAAAAATATGAATTAGTGTAAATGCTCATGTAATGTGTACACGTAGGCTATTGCATCTTTAGTCTATTGGAATACGTATGTACACATAGTACTTATTTGCAAAATGACATCACCATTTACTGACCTGGGATAAATAATTACACTTTCACAGATTTTTGTGAATGGGGATCATTTTGACAACAATGCCACATATGCAAAACGTTTAAAAAACATGAAGGTAAAACGTTTCCATTTACAGTACAGTATAGCTGTCAAAAGTTATATATGCTTATTATGTGCTTGTTACCTAATTTTTGCTGCAATTGGACTTTGCATTAGAGGTCTTCACAGTGCACCCGAGACCCGTCGACCCCGGACCCGACCCGCGACCCGTACGGGTTCGGGTCTATATTTTAAATCATCAGCCGGGTCCGGGTCGGGTCCGAATCTATTACCTTGGGTCCCGGGTCTGTTTAACATTGTGTGTAATACCCGTGCGATCGCTGATCGGAGTCATCGGACTCGAAGAACACCCGGCCGTGATCAAAGACTGCTTGTGTTTTTTGTAACTTGCAACTTGTAAAATCGCTCTCTCGCTCGCACACATTTAATATATTTCAAATCAGCAACACAATCTGAGGTGAACTGTCACATTAATGTTTTCTATTACGCTCAAATTGCGTTAAAGCATTTTAGGTTGATACAGCTAGCACGCATGTGCAGTCTCGAGTGCGTTTCATGTTTCTATGGCAAGCAGTGAGGGACACTTCGACTGCCAAACCGCGTTTTACATTTTCTCCCATTTATAATATTATAAATGAACCGTTTAATCTTAAAGTTTTAGTAGTTCAGATTCAGACTCGATGCAGAGCAGAGAGCACAGAGATCAGATGAATAAATAATCAAGTAAATAAATAACGTCCGCGGCCATGGCATTGTACGGGCGATCGTTATTATAGTTCAAAAAGGGCAAACAGTGTAAGTTATTATGCGAATTAACTCGAGTCAGAATGTACATGTGCACAGTAGCATTTGTCATCCGTCACCGTGACATCAAGTGGACTTCAGAAGCTGAAATAATGAGTGGATTCAGCTTGGACTTGGAATAACGAGAGGAATAACATGAATAACTTTCTTGTCGGAGGATTGTAATGCATCACAGGCAGTCAGGTACAAGGAAGAGAGACTACGGCTCTGTAAATTAGGTAAGACAAAAAGCTGTTTTCTTAGCAACAGGTTTATTTACTTGTAATAGCAATTTAAGGTGGAATATGTGAACGTCGGGTCCAGTCGGGTCTGTGTCGTCCCGGCGGGTTCGGGTCCAGATTTCAATTGATATACGGGTCCGCGTCGGGTCCGGGTAGACATTTCCCGGATCTACACTTGTCCGGGTCCAGCTTTTGAAATATTAGACGGGTCCGGGTCGGTTCGGTGTAGTACATTACGGGTCTCTGTCGGGTTCGGGCAATAATTTTTGGACCCGTGAAGATCTCTACTTTGCATGACAATAGCATAGGTTTATACATAGGTTTATAGTTTCCACGAATAATCCTTTCACAGACTCAAACTAATGAATAATCATTCAAAAGTACAAATGTTGATGTTTGAAATGAAAAAAAAAAAAAAAAAATATATATATATATATATATATATATATATATATATATATATATATATATATATATATATATATATATATACATATACATATATATAAAACATTTCAGTTGAGTCTAAATTTAACTGAAATAACATCAAAATTAAAAATAAAAACCATGCAAGAACCATACTACAGCAGGGCCATGACCTGACTGCTGTTCCAGAACATTCACAAAATTCTGAAAGCTTGAGGACACAAAATCAAAGTTTCTACTGCTTTGGAGCAAAGTACAAAAATCAAGCCTGTTTGGAATGTTTTAGTGAAGCACGACAAAGGCTTCTTATCATTTTCAATGATCCTTGACTATAAAGTCACTTATAACGCACTCTTTAAACTCCATTAATCTTAATTTATGTCAGATGAGTTTATCCAGATGGAAAACTAAAATTATCAAAAACGAACCAAAAACTAAAATTCTCTTTGGAATGCACTTTTTGTTTATTTCCTGCAATATTATGATATATTTAGTTAATTATCAGCTATTTTCAATAGTATAGTATTTTAAATTAAATAAAAACCAACAACACAATGAATAAATTATCTTAAAATGTATAAATGATATATATAAAAATGTGTATATATGAGAATAAAGGCTGTAAAATATCTAAATAATGTTCAGAGCTATTCTTGGAGAAAAAAGTTGTTTGTTCAGTTGTTTCTAAACATACACGGCAAAAGTCTGAAAACACTAAATTTTGTACAAACTGGGCTGCAATAATATGTAAATAGCATGTATGTACATGAATGTGCTTTTGAGAAAACAGCGTTTATGCGTGTTTAGTGAAAAACTAAAATTTTGAAGCCACTGAAATAGGGTCATAAAACACATACAGAACATTTGTTCATAAGACCGTCAAACCTGGAGCTTGTAGCCTAGAATTTTTGCTTCAAAATTATGTGAAAATCATCCTGTTTACTCAATCACAGAAAACAATAGATTGATTCAAATTTTCTAAGACACTTTTTGTTTTGAAAGGGCATATGCGAGTAGGCATCAACTATCATGAATATTATTGTGATTTATACCTGAGAAGACAAAGGCCTGCATAATGAGCTGCATAATGAGCCTTTCAGTCAGGTGTGTGATTGATAGGGAAGAGTTACAAGAAAGAATGTGAGGACAAAATCAATGTCAATATTTTTATGTTTGTAGTTTATTTATATATTTAATTATCCCACATATAAGCATCCCACAGTAAATGCAGTTAAACAGTTTGTTAGAAACAATCAAAGCTGACTTTCAAAGCTGAATTTTTTAGCATCATTACTCCAGTGACACTATCCTTCAGAAATCCTTCTATTCTGATTTCCTACTTAAAAACTCAAAGTCTTTATTTTTATTATATTTATAAGAGAAAGATAGTCTGTACCGATTTTTCCCGGAAAAACACGAGCGCCTAGATGCGTGACGTGTGGGCGGAGCTAAAGAATCACGAGCGCGAGTAGGCTTTTGCGTTGAGAGCATTTGGAAGCTGTGACACAGATCCAGAGGCTGAAATTTAACAAGAGCAGCATCAGCAAAGGCGTCTCTATGTGATGTGGTATGGACTGAAACAGTATATATTTGCTTAGCGGTTTTGGAAAATGACTAAGTTCCACTTTATGTCGTCTTTTTTTTTTTTACGCTGTTTATGTGGAAAGTGCAGTTTGATGACAACATCGCATGTTGTTTACTTGATGTGCTTACACGCTGATAGCTAAATTAATAACACAGAGATATTTGAAGCAGTTTTACTCACCTAATGCAGTTCCAACACACGATCGTGACCCTTTTTTGTTGGGACTGCATTATCCTTAAGAAATAAACGATGTGCAAATCCAGCGTCAAACTGGGCCTTATTTGTAAAAAAAAGCATCTTCGAAATGCAGGGAACAAACAAAAACACTTGCACAACTCCGTTGATGCTCTGTAAAAATAAACTCCATCCACTGGTCCCTTAATGCTGTTTCTCTTTTGGTAATCTGTGCAGGGTTGTCTTGCCCTGGCAACCAAAGACACACTTCTTTTGTGACTTTTCGTGACGCTCTCGCTCTGATCAGTGAATGCCTGTGCTCAGCCTCTCAGTGCTCTGCTATACGGGAGCGCGCACTCTTCCGGCAGTAGTGCCTTAGGACCCATATAAGGAAATTCTGCTCCATTTAAAAAAAACTTTCCGAAACTTGTGACAAACCGGAAGAGGTTTTTTTGGAACAAAAATACTCCTTCAACTTAATTTTTGAAACTTTGTCCATCTTTAGCATGGGAATCCAACTCTTTAACAGTGTAAAAAACTGAATGAAATAGCATTTCACCCCACCCTTTAAAAAAAACAAAAAAAATTTGTTATTATAATTATTATTAATGTTGAAAAGAGCTGAGAATATTTTTTCCAGTCATTTTTTTTTTTTGATAAATTGCAAGAACAGCATTGTTTGTAACATTTGTTGTTTAAATCGTTTTTATTTATCATCACATGTGTGCTAAATACAAGTTTTAATTTCTATATATATATATACTGACTCCAAGCTTTTGAATTGTATAGTGTATATTGTTACACTTGGAGTACGACTGGAGAAGCTTTGATCACAGGAATGAATTAAATTGTAAAATATATTAAAATAGAAAGCAGTTATTTTAAATAGCAAAAATATTGAACAAAATTACCTCTTATATTACAAATGTCATGTTGAAATATATAAATGAATATCACATAACTAGCATTTCCAAAGTGTATATTGTTTATGAGCTCTTAAACTAAATGATAAACTACATTAATAACATTATTGTGATGGTCACTGATACTAGTAGTACAGTAGAATGTGAATAAAACTTTATAATGTTTCACTTAATTATACATTTAGTCAGGAATTATAGTTTGGAAAAAGTCTAAGTTTAAAATGTGTACACCTTATGTGAAACCTAATACAAGTAAATAAATAAAAAAGAGACTTACTCGCGTTTATGATTTCTGCAGGGTAAAGTGCTTCATTCTTTTTTTTCTGAGGAAATCCAAATCTCAAATCCTGACGTAATCCTCAGCGCATCATCTTGGGGTGAATTATGACTTATTCCTCTCAGCGCGAAGCAAACAGTTAAATAAAATGTAAACGTGAACAGACTCACTGATTTGTTTACAAGCCGCAAACTTCACGTGGAACATAAAAATATCAATACATTACATATAACGCACATTAGATTAGATATAACGAAAGGAGACGTGAAAGATTGGCCTCCCTTTATTTTCATATGGCTTACTATACCACAGAATATTTGTTTTCGGTAGCACTTGCTTAGTTGTCTCTTCGCTGAGTATTTATTGTATTATTGCTGAGTTACAGTTCATTTTAATGACGCATTTCTAAATGAAGATCACTGCAGACCAAGGCTGCAGACAGCGCACCTTGATACAAATAAAAGTAAACCCTTTACAGATTTGATTGATGTATTGCTCTTATCTGTATGATAAATACTGAAAGTGTAATTTCAGGGTTATCAGGAGAAGATGCCTCATAACGCATATATTTGGGAATCGACTCCAGAAGGTTAACCCTCTGTACATTCCAAAGCACATTGTATTTTTTTCTTCACTACAATTCATAAAACATATCATTACTCCTAATAATATATAATGTGCTCTGACATGCAGAAGCGGTGCCCGATTCAAGAACAAACTGATTTTTTTTAATGAACCTTTTAAATCTGTTTGCAAATCGCACAAATTATAATGATCCGATTGCAGCTGTTCTCATGTCGACAACTCAACTGACTTGATCCATTTAGTGCGAGTCTCCAGTGAACTGAATTCACAAGTAAGAACCAGTAGATCTTGTGAGCATGCGCACGACTGAGGTTGCTAAAAGTCACTAATGTTGAATTTTAGGATTAACTATTGTAATTGAAAATCATATTTACCGTACGCCCTTGTATATAGCACTGTTAGAGAATCAGCGCTGACGAGCGCACAGAGATTAGATCATATTGAAATTGTAATTCTGTAATTCCGCTATCTAAACAGCAGAGGGAACTCTTTGTTTAGAAGTTTCAAGTTACGCCCTGCCTCCTGATTCCAGCTTGCATGAGTGCAAGTCCGCCATCCCGTGGCCGTTTCAGATAATGCGCTCGAATTGCTAATCTCTATTTCCCCTGTGATTTATTGAATTAGATGTCTAAATTCTCGATAAATATTAGCATTTACAGCTTTGCTCGTGCAAATATTATTACAGGGAAACAAAATAATTTTCCCTTGCTTTGACTGTTTACATTTACTTTGAATTTGGTTCAAACATGATTTGAATTTAAAAAAAAATATTGTTTAATAGTTGAAATCTAGATGTTTCAGGTCAACCACTGATTGACCCACTTAGAAGATAAGCCATCTAGTAGCAGTCTCCTGTTAAGTCAGTTAACAGCATGCAGCTCTCGGATCTCCCTTTTCAATTCTGTTTTGAATTGCATGTCTACTTTTACGCTTTTGGATTTATTTCATAACTATTAATGATTTCTTACAGCTATCATTGGTTATTATATGATATTATTCAGATTTTCCTTTTAATTCTTACATGCTTATTTAAAATTTTGATTTAACCCAGGTTTTAATTTTTAATTTGAATTAAGTTTTCTGCTCACCAGGTTAAGCACAGAGAGGCAGTACTCCCCCTTGTGGTGAAAACCAGCTACTTCTTCTCCCATGTTTCATTCCTGTCTTTTATTTAGATTTTTATTATTGTTCTTCTCTTTTTTGGCTTAGGTTATTTTGACAATTACCATCTTTATCATAATGTTTTGTTTGTTGTTTTATCATTATTAGGTAAAGCTGTTACCTTTCCTTTCTACATATATATTTACTCAATTGATGTTAAACAAACCAAACCTTAATTAACTTTAGGTTTCCTTTGTTCATCCTTTGTGTATTTGATTGTAGAACTCCCTTGGTGATTGGTCATCTCAGGTTTCCAGTGAGTAAGGCTGCCCGACCAGTGTTACCGACACTATCTGTGAATGAAACTCGGTTCCTCTTATCTCTGTCCGTTGCGTACATGCAGTGGAGAGATCAGCAATTTGGCACTCCAAAGGTTGTGTTAAAAGTCACAAGCTGTTCGAGAGGGCACAACACCAGAGTAACGGAGAGCCAGGGACACTGCGGTTAAATGTTTTGGGGAGCGCCGGAGAGTTTGACCAAGCTGCTGGTTTCCGCCTGAATGATTTCAATTCACCCAGGTGAACCAAATGTGATAAAACCCATCCACTTATTATAAGCCACAGAATATTAGATATTCCCCCAGATATATTTTAAGTGTTTTACCCTTTTGCTTTTTCAAGGCACACCATCTCTCTATGTTTCCTACCCAGATAGCCCCACTCACCTGTTGGCCCTATCTTAAAACCTAGCAGTAGGCTTAGGCCTCCTTATTCCTACCAACACATTGTGTTTCTATTGTTTTTATCTCATTTCAAGTGTTGTTTCACTTTGATCTTTTTCTATCCTCTGTTCTGTTGTGATTTGTTTCTTTCATTTCACATAGAGACAGTAACCTGTGAGAGCCACCAAGGAAGCTAAATAGTAGAGCGACAACCAGAAGCCGGTGTCATCACGCAACCTGCTAGGCTACTGCCTGTCAAATCTCCATTTCAGGTCCTTCGTTGACCCAAGTTAATTGGCTACTGAACTGTCTGACTCTTTGCATCAGTTGGCCACAAAATTCTCATAAACGGCACAGCCAGTATGAATATAGCTCATTAACCGTAGAACGAACTTGCATTGGTCTTTTTGTGTGTGTGCTGTGCTTCTCTCACCAACAGGGAGTCAGGATGTTCCAGTCATCCAGTCCAGCAGTCCACGGGGGCCACCTCTCGACATGGTTGAAAGCAGTGACGACCCCCTTCTTGCCCAAGGACGCCAATAACCTGCAGCACCCAGAGCAACTAGACACCGAACTAGATGAACTGATGGCACACGATCCAACCCAAAACGACTACTACAAAGAACTCGCCAGGATCTTCGGAAGCCTAGTTCACATTCTCGTCGCCCAGGCACAGCTCAGTGAACGGAGCAACATCGACCTTGAACAGCAAGCAGCAATGCTTAAACTTCAAGCGGAGGAGGCCTGGAAGGACCAGGCCCCAACCCAGAGTCGCCTTGATCAGCTCCTCCTCAAGACCCAGAGCGAGTGCAAGAAAGAGGACGACACAGATCCAGAGCTACAGAAAGAAATAGAAAGACATCAAAATGCCCTGCAAGATCTTCGCCTCGACACAGATCAAAGAGAACAGCTGGAGAGAGAATCCAGAAAAGAACTCAACAAAAAACTCCAGCAAGGTGACGCTCTCCTAAAAAGAGCAGAGACTGAACTGAAAGAAAGTAACTATAAAACCTGCTAAAAACACACATGCAAGTGGCCCGAGCTAAAATCAACGAGCTTACTCTGCAGAGAGATGAGCTCCAAGATGAACTTGACACTGTTTACCCAGAACTGAAGCATTCTGACAGATTACAAAGTGGCTGGATTGGAGAAACGCACATCACAAAGTTTCTCCCGGCCCGCCACTCCAACCCTTTCAGCCAAGAACCCAGAGCTGAAAAAGGGGGTGTAAGCTCATGGCTCAAGAAATCACCAGCCAGCTTACATGAACACCTGTCAACAACGGAGGGGGGAGAACCCTTCCAGAGAACACATGTCACTAAACCCTGCACGGCTCACAGAGAACTTGACAAGCTAGCCAGAAGCATCTCTACGTTCAATCCAGATTCTGCAGGAGGACATGACGTTCATGCTTATTTACAAGACATTGACTTTCACTTGCAAACTGTCACCAACGTGACAGATGTGAACACATTGTACCTGTTAAACATCACGTCCAGCCATGATGTGCATTGTTTTCTGGATCGTCAACCAGAGACTGTCAAAGCGTACTACCAACAACTGCTACAGACTTTGATTCTTGAATTCTCTGATCCAGACTCAGACCATGGGCTCCTTATTGCTATGGACCTCAAACAGGGCTGACATGAAAACCCACAGACTTTCTATAGTCAGCTACAAAAAGCCTACTTCAGAGCATGCAATGAACCAGGTATGGAAAAGGATGTCGACTTAAAAACTCCGAACCTCCGAAACCTACATGCCAGTTGGAGTTTTCATCCCGGAGTCCCAACGTGTCCGCGTAACATGACTACACAAGAGTTACGGAACTTAGCCCTCAAAGCTTGCACCAAGCAAAAGACTATTTATGAAAAGACTGTGAAAAACCCCAAAGTCTCTGTCTCTGAGCACTGCTTGGACTGAACCCTAGAGGGCGCCCTACATCACCACAGTCACAGACATTTTTACAGAGAGTCATTACCGTTCCAAGCCAGCAGAGGGCAACACAATCGTGGTGGTGCTTGTCCAACGCACCAGAGCGAGCGATTCTGGGGCGGCGAGCCAAAAAGAGCCGATCCCCACCATCCAGGACACAAAGCCCCGACAGCCGGCAGTAGAGCCACTCTCGACATGACACTGGTAAGATCAATCCTGAGCCCACGTCAGAAAAACACAGGGCAGCCACGTCTGAGACAGCACAGATCCTGAGGATGCTGAAAGAGCTTCTTTACATGAAAACTCACAAGAAAGACAAGGAAGATGAACCAGACATCATATGTCTAAGCATAAGAACTGAAACCAACACCCTGTCTAACTGCCACCTGTATGAGCCAAGCACCCAGAACACTGCTCTTCATCCACAGACCACAGGGCTAACTGTCACATCACAAGGTGACAGCATCACCCAAGCTCCACAGCTGACAGCTGCACACCCTGAACGAGACAGAACAGGTCCTCACACCAGGTACCACAAACACAAGGTACCAGAAAATGCTGTTTTGACTACTTGCCTTCGCAGCGAGCTACACAAGACCGGTCCTAACCACCCATCGATCGTCACACCTGCCCTGATGCCAACATTCCTGGGCAGCCTTGTAGAAAAGGGGGTGGGCCGAAAAGGAGTGAGGATTGTATACCTGATAGACACAGTATCAAACCTGACAGTGATCTCATCTTACCTTTTCAAAAGACTCCAATTTGAAGCTAAGAGACAAGATCGAACTCTTACACCTCAAACTTGTGAACTGAATGTACAGTCGTACAGCCGTGGCTCAAGTTCAAATTCGAGCCTCTGCACCTTAGTCAACGAACAGGGTATGGTGGTACCAGCTTACACCAAAAGGGTCGCTGTTCAGCTCCACCTGCAGTGTGGTCAAACCTTAAACCACACGATGGGTTTCTTCCAATCCTCACCAGAATGTGTGGAATTCGTACTCACACTTGAAGCCACACCCCTCACTGAAATGTCATCTTGTATAGTCTACATCCTGTGCAACAACTGCACGGTAACTGACATCAACATTCCCAAGGCCTACCGGCTGGGATGGCTAGTGAGCCATGACTTTAATGACTTTGAACTTGTACTACCTTTCATTGAGCCCATTCCACCTGCACTGATACCCGAAGGGAGTGCAAACAACACATTGTTCACTGCACCCTTCAAATTTGTCACCATCACATCTGTCATGTCGGTGAGCAAAGACCAGGTGTGCAGAATGGATCTAACAGATGACCAACACCTCGCAGTATACACAGTCTCCCACCAGAACGTCAGTGAGACTGATGAAGCTGCTACACCTCTCAATACCAAACTGACTGATGACACACCAACGGAGGAGCCTTACACAGGTTTTCAACCTCAAGTGCAGCAAATTCTACGAGATGCTCATGCACTTTCGAGCGATACAGATCACCAAAGACTCAGACAAGTTATTTATAAGCTCAAAGAATCCTGTGCCAAAGACTTTTTAGACTGTGGTCTTACCAACCTACACACGGTGCGTATACCTACGCACCCTGATGCTCCTCCCACTTCTGTCAAACAGTACAAGATTCCCATCGCCCCACACAAACTAGTGCAGGAGATCATCGAATCTATACTGAAGAAAGGTGTCATCCATCCATGCAACAGCACCTACCCAGCCCTCAAAACTAACTGCGAGTGGCGACCCACTAGTGACTACAGGAATCAACAGGTGCCGCTGTCAAGAAATGCCCCGACCGTGACGACCGTCAGTTCACCTTCAACAGGTGTCTGTTCGACTATGCCAACTCACCAGCTGAATTCAACATCTGTTTGAACAAAGCCTGTACAGACTCTAACTATGCTAGTTAGAGTCTGTAAAGTTTCGTGAGCCATCTTCCATGCTGTAAACAGAATGGTTTCAAAACTGCAAACAACAAGCCAGTTAAACACCAACACCTGTTCCAGCAATGTGATAACATCACAAAAACACACAATGTGACCGTGTACTGGAAGAAGGTAAAAGGCCACTGGAAGCTACCAAGTCTAGACAAGGACTTAAAAGATCAAACTGACACCCTTGCCAAAGCTGGCCCACTAAACAACATTCTGTGTTCACTCTCAACCCACCCACCCACATTCAAGGGTGAAGTGATTACACACAGCATAAAAACTTTCCTAGCTAAACTGCCTACCTCAGAATTGCTTACGCTGGCTCCATTGTCTACACAGACCAACATAGCAGACATGCGGGCTTCTGAAACCTCCATAATGACTTTGCTTTACCACCTCTCAGACCCCTCCATCCACCCTGGCAACCAGTCTACAGTCACTGAAAACCAACGCCCCAGACCACTGCATGATACAAAAAACATGCTGCGTGCACAGAACAACATTGTGGGTTGTGCATCGTCAGACATCACAATGCCAGGCCTTGTAATGCCACGGAGCAAAAGGGGGATAATGCCAATATATTTCCATGACGCAGCATGTGCTGCACCACGCAGCACCAGAACCACTGACAAAACACTGAAGCAAGCGTCATGCCAGCAGCAAGATGTGGCAAAACAGGGGCCAGTGCGAGCTAAACCCAGTCGCCGCCCACGAAGCAAAGAGACTGCCCTGTCCAACCAAAGACAGCCCTCGCTTGTTTCTTTCTCCCCTTTCTCTCTCTCTCTCACTATTATCTGTACCAGGATTCTGCTGTGGTTTGCCGTGCTGTGCTGTCAGCCAAAGAGAGGACAGCTGCCACCTAGAGAACCATTGAGACTCCTGATCACCGACGACAGGGCACACTACCCCAGCACTGTAACCGAATACAGATGGACAGGGATCCGATGGAGAGAAGACTCCCTCACTCACACTGAGGCCGATGTCAAACACATGTTCAGCCAACATGAGAAGGTGACTGTTACACAAATGGAGTTAAGTGGACACCACCACCGCTCCAAACAGTTCCCGGTAGCTTTGCTCAGAGCCGCTGCTGCTGCCAAAATGTGTGCAGAATGGATCTGACAGATGACCAACACCTCGCAGTATACACAGTCTCCCACCAGAACGTCAGTGAGACTGATAAAGCTGCTACACCTCTCAATACCAAACTGACTGATGACATACCAATGGAGGAGCCTTACACAGGTTTTCAACCTCAAGTGCAGCAAATTCTACGAGATGCTCATGCACTTCAGAGCGATACAGATCGCCAAAGACTCACACAAGTTCTTTATAAGCTCAAAGAATCCTGTGCCAAAGACTTTTTAGACTGTGGTCTTACCAACCTACACACGGTGCGTATACCTACGCACCCTGATGCTCCTCCCACTTCTGTCAAACAGTACAAGATTCCCATCGCCTCACACAAACTAGTGCAGGAGATCATCGAATCTATACTGGAGAAAGGTGTCATCCATCCATGCAACAGCACCTACCCAGCCCTCAAAACTAACTGCGAGTGGCGACCCACTAGTGACTACAGGAATCAACAGGTGCCGCTGTCAAGAAATGCCCCGAATCAGAGGAGCCACAATCCTCCCTACACTTGACGTGGCCTCTAGATTCTGGACCATTCGGGTGCACCCGGAAAACCAACACAAACTGGCATTAACACTTGGCGACCGTCAGTTCACCTTCAACAGGTGTCTGTTCGACTATGCCAACTCACCAGCTGAATTCAACATCTGTTTGAACAAAGCCTGTACAGACTCTAACTATGCTAGTTAGAGTCTGTACAGTTTCGTGAGCCATCTTCCATGCTGTAAACAGAATGGTTTCAAAACTGCAAACAACAAGCCAGTCAAACACCAACACCTGTTCCAGCAATGTGATAACATCACAAAAACACACAATGTGACCGTGTACTGGAAGAAGGTAAAAGGACACTGGAAGCTACCAAGTCTAGACAAGGACTTAAAAGATCAAACTGACACCCTTGCCAAAGCTGGCCCACTAAACAACATTCTGTGTTCACTCTCAACCCACCCACCCACATTCAAAGATGAAGTGATTACACATAGCATAAGCACTTTCCTAGCTAAACTGCGTACCTCAGAATCGCTTACGCTGGCTCCATTGTCTACACAGACCAACATAGCGGACATGTGGGCTTCTGAAACCTCCATAATGACTTTGCTTTACCACCTCTCAGACCCCTCCATCCACCCTGGCAACCAGTCTACAGTCACTGACAACCAACGCCCCAGACGACTGCATGATACAAAAAACATGCTGCGTGCTCAGAACAACATTGTGGGTTGTGCACCATCTGACATCACAATGCCAGGGCTTGTAATGCAACGGAGCAAAAGGGGGATAATGCCAATATATTTCCATGACGCAGCATGTGCTGCACCACGCAGCACCAGAACCACTGACAAAACACTGAAGCAAGCGTAATGCCAGCAGCAAGATGTGGCAAAACAGGGGCCAGTGCGAGCTAAACCCAGTCGCCGCCCACGAAGCAAAGAGACTGCCCTGTCCAACCAAAGACAGCCCTCGCTTGTTTCTTTCTCCCCTTTCTCTCTCTCTCTCCCTATTATCTGTACCAGGATGCTGCTGTGGTTTGCCATGCTGTGCTGTCAGCCAAAGAGAGGACAGCTGCCACCTAGAGAACCATTGAGACTCCTGATCACCGACGACAGGGCACACTACCCCAGCATTGTAACCGAATACAGCTGGACATGGATCCAATGGAGAGAAGACTCCCTCACTCACACTGAGGCCGATGTCAAACAAATGTTCAGCCAACATGAGAAAGTGACTGTTACACAAATGGAGTTAAGTGGACACCACCTCTGCTCCAAACAGTTCCCGGGAGCTTTGCTCAGGGCCGCTGCTGCTGCCAGAACGTTTAACATTGGCATGTCCACTGTCAAAGCAGCGAACCAGACCGTAAACTCCATGAAACCACTGTTTACTGTCTTCCAGAATGACTTTACCCAGACTCAGCTGTTTACAGTGTTAACAACAGACATGCTGTGGGAGGTTAGCTCCTCCAATGACAGCCTGACCATGGGTAAAACCAAACCATACATGATACCCTTAAGCCTTGTGCTAACTGTGCTGGCTTACGCCATCACCACGCCAGCTGACCTGCTACAAATACACCTGGCCAACTCTCTGGACAGTGCCATCCTACTGCACGTCAACCGCAAACAGAGAGAAGGAATGTGCTCCTGAACCAACCCATCAGCGAGTCAAGCCAAGTCTACAGACTTAAAGGGGGGGGGGGATGCTCGTTTTCACTCAATATCCTGTTAATCTTGAGTGCCTATAGAGTAGTACTGCATCCTTCATAACTCCAAAAAGTCTTTAGTTTTATTATATTCATAAGAGAAAGATAGTCTGTACCGATTTTTCCCAGAAAAACACGACCGGCTGGAAGCGTGGCGTGTGGGCGGAGCTATAGAATCATGAGCGCGAGTAAGCTTTTGCGTTGAGAGTGTTTGCAAGCTGTGACATTACCGTGAGGAAAAAACATCCAAAACAAACCATGGCTAACAGTCAGATTCAGCGTATATTTATGATCCAGAATCAGATCCAGAGGCTGAAATTTACCAAGAGCATCATCAGCAACGACGTCTCTATGTGATATGTACTGAAACTGTATATATTTGCTTAGCTGTTTTGGAAAATGACTAAGTTCCACTTTATGTTGTCTTTTTTTTTTTTTAAGCTGTACATGTGGAAAGTGCAGTTTGATGACAAGTTTGGCTTGTTTGTAAAACAAGCATCTTCGAAATGCAGGGAACAAACAAAAACACTTGCACAACTCCGTTGATGCTCTGTAAAAAATAAACTCGATCCACTGGTCCCTTAATGCTGTTTTGTTTTGGTAATCTGTGCAGGGTTGTCTTGCCCTGGTAACCAAAAACTTCTTTTGTGACATTTCGTGACGCTCTCGCTCTGATCAGTGAATGTCTGTGCTCTCATTGCTCTGCTATACGGGAGCGTGCGCTCTTCCGGCAGAAGTGCCCTTAGGATCCATATAAGGAAATTCCGCTCCATCTAACATCACACAGACCCATACTCGAAAAAAACTTTCCGAAACTTGTGACAAACCGGAAGGAGTATTTTTGGAACAAAAATACTCTTTCAAACATACAACTTAATTTTTTAAACTTTGTCCATGTTTAGCATGGGAATCCAACTCTTTAACAGTGTATAAAACACAGTATGCATGAAATAGCATTTCAACCCCTCTTTAAAGACATTGTCAGTGTCAGGTTGTGGAAAAGCAACACCCACACCAAGACACACATTCCAGATGTGGTGGCCTACCATGACAGCGACACACAGCTGTACCTGGCCCCAAACCTGCACATGTGTACTTTGACCAAAGACATTCATTATCTCTGCCTTAGCAAACCCTTCCTCAGACACAACGCTGAAGGAATCTGCGGGTTGCAACCCCTGGTCAGCGACACACACTGCCCTGCCGAAGCCAAGCCTCGTACACAAGTCACAGAAACGCAAGCAGAGATTGCAGGTGACAGATGGCTCGTCAACACTCCTGTGCGCACAGCTACACTGACCTACGGCCAGCATGTGTACTGCCACCCGTGTCAACCTGCTTGACCAGAGCATGTGGATTCAAGTACTGAAAGGTGCCACCCAACACATTGACATTACTCCCGTCGACACAGCCCTCCAAGCACTGTCTCGACAGCCTGTTCTGAACCAGTCATCTGCGGTCCAAGCCTGGACTGCTGCCAACACTGCACGGTGCATCTCTACTGTCATTGGTCACACCCTGACCCTTGGCATGACCTTCATCCTATACAGGAGACTCAACAAGACTCTCAAACTCACGACAGCCATGGCTGGAGGTCTCCGATGGAATCCCCGGAAAGGGGGTGCCAAGTCATAGACAACACCAAACCTCATCAAGCTGAATCCTCAGCTCCAGGAACCACCTGCCATCATGATCCACCTGCTACATGACCATCATGATTCACCTGTCATCTGCCCATCCTGATGATTGCCGTCTGATGATGTCCACACAGGGACTTCATCCGACGAAAAGGGGGAGATGTAACAGATATACAGGTCATCGATTCATGGGTTGAATTCAGGCATATAAAATTAAACCATTTTACACTAAATGCCTGGCCTGGCGCCAGCCTGGCTGGATTTAAATTATTTACGACAAGAAATTCCAGAGTCACGTGGGCAGCCTCAAAGGAGACACGAAACCCCCACATTCCACAACACACACACACATAAGCACACACACCTAAACAGACCTTTATTAACGTCTTTACCTTCGTCATTTTATTAATAAGATGTATTTTGAATATGTTTGTGTATTGCATAAAATGGTTAATCCTTGTTATGCGAGGATTATAATTTTGCTGAATGTTTATCCTCATTTTAAGGTTCTCAAATAGAGTCATGATTCTGTAACCCTACTCCTGACCAGGTCGTAAAAATGTATGACCTAACAAACAGGACAGGAAAGCTAACTCTTAGAAAAGAGAATTGTAAAATGTACTCAAATGTAGTCTAAATGTAGAGAGTATTGCCTTTTTGGTACATTAGATGTTCCCCATATAAATTGGAGTATCTGCAGTTTTATCATGTCTTAATCAAATGATTAAATGTGTGTAATTCTGCATTTGAATGTAACTTTGTGTTTCTATCAGTTATATATGTACTGTTTTTTGGAATTGTCATGTTGTGACCCAGCTATCCACCTGTATAAAAGGTATGTAAAATGTATTAATCTGGAATTACGAACTTGCTGGAATATCACTGCTAAAATCTGATAAGCCCTAATTTATCAGGATGGGTGTTTCCACAGAGACAAAGGAACTTTTTCCCGCTTCAAATCGCGGACGTTCATTGGTTGTTCACGCGAACAGGCATGAACTATTTCAAGCCATAAGAGCTGACCCAGGAAGTTCCTCCCTCTCTCACATTTAGTTCTTCTTCGCTTCCACGCTTCAGACACTGCTCGTCCTTCTTCGCGGTCTCTGTCCGCTCTCCTATTGCCGTCTGTTACATCCCCTTTGGTCTGTTTATGTGTGTTAGGCTTTGTGGGAGGTGTTTGTTTTTATCCAGGAAGAAGACCGGATTGGTTCCTGCAGTCTGATTGGTGTCATGCCCTGATTGATCCGCTGACACCTGGACGTGTATAAAAGCCTCCTACATTACTGTCTTCATTAGCCTTGTGCTCACTCGATACTTTGTCTTGCCTGACTTTGCTTCGATATTTGGTACGCCTGTTGAGAGTTTGTTTAAGTGGAAAGAGTTTGTTTAAGTGGAAAGAGTTTGTTTAAGTGGAAAGAGTTTGTTGAAGTGGAAAGAGTTTGTTTGATTCTTGTGAACTGCCGTATTTGTGATAACGACCACCGCCTGTTTAATGACTTAGATTCCAGATAAACCCCTGAACTGATACCTGTTTATACTTTTGTTTTTATTTTATTTTGGGAGGTAGGGAGTCCGACGCCAACTCTTTGTTTTGATCTTTATTGCCTGTTTTTGATTAGGGAGTTGGGGAAGTAATTGTATTTTATTTTATTCTATTTTGTGGAGTAGGGCAGTAAGAGGTACATATAAATTAGTTATTTTGTTTGTTATTTTTGGCTCTGTCGGCTCCTGAGGTAAAATACCCAATTGTATTATTTTTGACCTGTTAAAATTCAATAAATATTGTTCCATTTATTTCCACATAAAAAGAAACCGTTGCATTTCCTTACTTTTTTCATGTTATGTCCTTTGCCCTAGACGGGGCGTAACATGAAATTGGGGGCTCGTCCGATTCTTTTTTTTCTCTTCTTTTCCTAAGACGAAATTACAAACTTGTTTTTCATCAGTGAAACTGGTCGATTTAAGTATTATTCAACTTGTTGTTTGCCTGGGATTTTTACTTTGTGTGGGAGGAAACGTAGGGGGCGTGATGACGTCAAAATTTGAATTGGAAAAATTTACGATCGATCCCACACATGAACAGTTTGATAAGTGCCTTAAAGACGATTTATTAGTGCTTGCAGATTTCTTTAATATTCGCGTATCTCGTCATGCACTTAAAAAGGAGATAAAGGAGATGTTGCGCATGGAGCTTATAAAACAAAAGGTCTTACCGGAAGAGGGTGTGGCTCCGGGTGTTGCTTTTAACCTAGAACTTGAAGGTTTGGGTGCTGCGGAGGCGGAACTCAAATCTGGCGAAGTCGATGGCATAGATCCCATTGCCCCTTCACCGGGTGAGAAACAATTGGAAATCCGTTTAAAAGAATTAGACCTGGAAATTAGTCGGCAACAGTATCAGAGTCAGCTGCTAAATGTCCAGGCACTTGAGCTTGAGACGCGGCGTGATGTCCGACTGAAAGAGCTGGAGGTCGAGTTAAAGACCAGATTTCAGCGCCCTTCTCCGGAGACAAAGGAGAAGGTTATTCCAGGATCAGTAAGTGCCTCATCTGGTGCATCATCTCCTCTACCTTCAGCGTCGCGAACTGCGCCGGTAAGTTCTCCTGAATTTGATATTAGTAGACAAATTTCGCTTGTTCCGTTGTTCAGAGAGAGTGAAGTAGACACATACTTCACTGTTTTTGAACGAATCGCGACCACATTGCAGTGGCCTAGAAATATTTGGCCTTTGCTTTTACAGTGCAAATTGGTGGGAAAAGCACAGGGAGTGTGCTCTGCTCTAACATTAGAGCAAAGTTTGGAATATGATGCGATTAAAGCGGCAGTGTTACGTGCGTATGAGTTAGTTCCGGAGGCTTACCGTCAGAAATTTAGAAGACATGTAAAAAACCCCAGCCAAACATTTGTTGAGTTCGCTCGTGAAAAGACCACTTTATTTGAGAAATGGTGTGCAGCGAGTAAAATTACGACCTTTGAACAGTTGAAAGAGTTGATTTTGGTTGAGGAGTTTAAAAACCGCATATCTGAAAAAATTGTGGTCTATTTGAACGAACAGAAAGTTTCATCTCTTGCTGATGCTGCTATCTTTGCGGATGAGTTTGTGCTTACTCATAAAGTAATTTTTTCATCATCGCGATCTTCGCAACGCACCTCAATAGATCGTACTCACGATTCTAAGCATTCGGTAGTTTCTCAAAAGGATGATTCATCGCTCGATACCTCTTCGGTAGCTAGAGAATGTTTCTACTGTCATGAAAAGGGTCATTTGATCGCTGCTTGTCCAGTACTGCAGCGGAAAAATCTGCGGAAGACTCACAACATATCTAAGAGTGTAGCTTTCATTCATGTACCGTCTTCTGACTCCTTAAATTCTGTTGACCCGACATTTGAACCATTTGTATGTGATGGAGCAGTTGCTTTGTCTAACTCTGATTCAGAGTTCACACCTGTACGGATTTTAAGAGATACGGGGGCTGCGCAGTCGTTTATTTTAGCAAGTACGCTATCATTCTCACCTCAGTCTAGTTGTGGATCGGATGTGTTGGTTCAGGGAATTGAACTGGGAGTACTGAGAGTTCCTTTACATACCATTTACTTGCGTTCTGGCATTGTGACTGGTGAAGTTAAGGTCGCTGTACGTTCTCAGTTGCCAGTGAAAGGGATTTCTCTCATTCTTGGAAATGATCTTGCTGGAAGTAGAGTTAATGCTCTACCAGAGGTTACAGATATACCGTGTGTATCAGGGGAAGATGATGTGTTAGTGCAGGAATTTCCCAGTGTATTTCAGTCTTGTGTTGTTACTCGGGCACAAGCCCGAAAATTTGAAAATGAGGTTGATCTTTCCAACTCTTTTATGTGTTTAGAGGGGTCAGATATGAAAGCCAATGATGAAAATGATGTTTCCTCAGATGTGATTGTTGGGCTTAATTTTGATTTTCCTTTTGGCAAGCAACAGCTAATCAGTGCCCAGAAAGCGGATAAAACCCTGTTATCGAGCAGTTCTTCTGTGGTAGATAAGACTGAATTACTTAAACATGCAATTGCCTATTTTCTAGAGGACGGCGTACTCATGCGAAAGTGGAGCCCTGAGAAAGTGAAGCATGAGTGGAGCACCGTATTTCAAGTAGTCGTTCCACAATCCTATCGCGGGTACGTACTGAAGCTAGCCCATGACCATGATCTTTCTGGACACCTAGGAGTTAGGAAGACCTATCATAACCTCTTGAAACATTTTTATTGGCCAGGAATGAAATCCTCTGTGTCCCAATATTGCCGTTCGTGTCATTACTGCCAAGTTGCAGGAAAGCCTAATCAGGTTATTCCTCCTGCACCTTTAAGGCCAGTCCCAGTGCTAAGTGAACCATTCGAAAAGCTGGTGATAGATTGTGTAGGACCTCTTCCTAAGACTAAGTCTGGACATGTGTATTTGTTGACTATGATGTGTTCCGCTACTAGATTCCCTGAAGCCATTCCACTGCGTTCGTTAAAGACCCCCAACATCGTGAAGGCCCTGGTGAAATTTTGCACTACTTTTGGTCTACCAAAAATTATACAATCTGATCAAGGAACAAATTTCACCTCGCGCCTGTTTCGTAAGGTAATGAAAGAACTGAATGTTACCCACGCTGTGTCAAGTGCCTATCATCCTCAGTCCCAAGGTGTCATCGAACGGTTTCACCAGACTCTAAAAACTATGATTCGTACTTATTGTTTACAACATGAGAAAGATTGGGATGAGGAGGTACCACTTTTGCTGTTTGCTGTTCGTAACACGGTGCAAGAGTCGTTGGGATTTAGCCCAGCTGAGTTAGTCTTCGGGCACTCACTGCGTGGACCATTAAAGTTGCTTCAAGAGCATCTCCTCTCTGAAACCCACTCATCAGAACCTTCCTCCAATGTGTTAGATTATGTCAGTTCATTTCACGAACGTCTACATTCTGCATGGAGGCTTGCTCGTCAGTCTTTAACCTCATCACAGTCTCGAATGAAGGATAAATATGACAAAAAGTCTGTCAAACGCTCCTTTGAGGTTGGTGATAAAGTGCTTGTGTTGTTACCTATACCGGGTTCCTCATTGCAAGCAAAGTTTGCAGGCCCATATGAAATCGAAAAGAAATTAAGTGATACAGACTATGTTGTACGGACCCCTGAGAGACACCGAAAGTCTCGTGTTTGTCACGTAAACATGTTGAAATTGTATGTTTCACGTTCAAACTCTGAAAATTCTAGAAATGCTCGGATAATTTCTCCCACTGTCGCTGTTCCTGTGGAAGTAGTTTCATCTGCTGATTCTCCTAGTATTGATGGCCTTAGTTTGGGCAGTGCGGCCTTATCCGGTGCTCGTTTACAAAACTCAGAAGCCCTTACAACACTAAGTTCAAAACTATCCCATTTATCAGAGTCATCTCGAGATGAGTTGTTACAGTTAGTTGAGAAATTTTCCTTCCTTTTCTCAGACGTACCAACTGTAACCAATCTGTTACAGCATGATATTGATGTTGCTGATCATCGCCCAATTAAGCAAAATGCTTATCGTGTAAACCCTGCCAAGCGTGAAATAATGAAACGAGAAACTGAATACCTTGTGAAGCATGGGTTAGCTGTGCCTAGTTCTAGCCCCTGGTGCTCTCCATGTTTGCTGGTTCCGAAAACTGATGGTACCTCACGCTTCTGTACAGACTACAGAAAGGTTAACCAGGTCACTAAACCAGATTCCCATCCACTTCCACGGATAGAAGATTGTATTGACAGGATTGGGAAATCTAAGTTTGTAACCAAGTTGGACTTACTCAAGGGGTATTGGCAAGTGCCACTCACGGAGCGTGCATCTGAGATTTCAGCATTTGCTACTCCAGATGCCTTCTTACAGTATAAGGTCTTGGCTTTCGGCCTTAAAAATGCTCCAGCAACGTTTCAACGTTTGATGTGTAAAGTACTGTCTAATGTGAAAAATTGTGAGGCTTATCTTGACGATGTTGTGTGTTATTCCGAGACCTGGAAGGGTCATTTGGAGGTATTGGAGGAAGTGTTTGTTAGGTTTCAAGAAGCTAATCTAACCCTCAATCTTGCTAAATGTGAATTTTGTCATGCTGCTGTTAGGTACTTAGGAAAGGAAGTGGGTCAGGGCACTGTACGACCAGTCGAAGCCAAAGTCAACGCCATTGTTAATTTTCCTATACCGCAGACAAAAAGGGAGCTTCGAGGTTTCCTTGGCATGGCTGGATTCTACAGAAGTTTCTGTAGGAATTTTTCTGATGTAGTGAAACCTCTTACTGATAACCTCCGAAAAGCAATTCCCTTTTTGTGGACTCCTCAGTGTCAGATTGCTTTTGATTCTTTGAAGAATTTGTTATGCAGCGCTCCTGTCTTAGCCACTCCTGACTTCACCAAACCGTTTAAACTTGAGGTTGATGCAAGCGGAACTGGTGCAGGTGCTGTACTGTTACAAGAAGATGAAAATGGAATTGATCACCCATTGTGTTTTTTTTCTAAGAAGTTTAATCGTCATCAATGTAACTACAGTACAATTGAGAAAGAAGCACTCGCGCTTTTGCTAGCTTTGCAACAGTTTGAAGTTTATATTGGTTCAAGTTCACAACCTGTTGAAGTTTTTACTGATCACAACCCTCTTGTATTTTTACAGAAGTTCTGTAACAAAAATCAAAGACTCATGCGCTGGGCTTTAATTTGTCAAGATTTTAACTTGCACATCCAGTACAAGAAGGGCACAGATAATGTTATTGCGGATTCTCTATCAAGATCTTGTGTATAAACATGTTTTCATGTTTATTTTTGTGTATGGGGGTGTTACATCCCCTTTGGTCTGTTTATGTGTGTTAGGCTTTGTGGGAGGTGTTTGTTTTTATCCAGGAAGAAGACCGGATTGGTTCCTGCAGTCTGATTGGTGTCATGCCCTGATTGATCCGCTGACACCTGGACGTGTATAAAAGCCTCCTACATTACTGTCTTCATTAGCCTTGTGCTCACTCGATACTTTGTCTTGCCTGACTTTGCTTCGATATTTGGTACGCCTGTTGAGAGTTTGTTTAAGTGGAAAGAGTTTGTTTAAGTGGAAAGAGTTTGTTTAAGTGGAAAGAGTTTGTTGAAGTGGAAAGAGTTTGTTTGATTCTTGTGAACTGCCGTATTTGTGATAACGACCACCGCCTGTTTAATGACTTAGATTCCAGATAAACCCCTGAACTGATACCTGTTTATACTTTTGTTTTTATTTTATTTTGGGAGGTAGGGAGTCCGACGCCAACTCTTTGTTTTGATCTTTATTGCCTGTTTTTGATTAGGGAGTTGGGGAAGTAATTGTATTTTATTTTATTCTATTTTGTGGAGTAGGGCAGTAAGAGGTACATATAAATTAGTTATTTTGTTTGTTATTTTTGGCTCTGTCGGCTCCTGAGGTAAAATACCCAATTGTATTATTTTTGACCTGTTAAAATTCAATAAATATTGTTCCATTTATTTCCACATAAAAAGAAACCCGTTGCATTTCCTTACTTTTTTCATGTTATGTCCTTTGCCCTAGACGGGGCGTAACACCGTCCCTCTCAGCACGGTGGCTGAGAGGACAGCCGTTCTCAGCTCCTTTGGGAGCTTCCATTTCCGTTGTTTTTGTTTCTTTTCTTTACTAAGTTTATTCAACTATTCGCCTCTCCACACAAGGAAGACGAATTCTGAAACATTGCTTTGTTAAACCTTTCAAATACCGCGCGATTCCGCATCAGCCCGGAAGACGAACAAAGACTCCTTGCTACAAAGGACCACGCTGCTCCAGCACACGCACGCTGGTTTCAAAAGACCACGCTCATGCACGCTGGACCCATGCAAGTATCGTTCTCTATGGAGAATTTAAATGCTGCTTAAAGTTTGTCTATGATTTGATTTGTTGTTATCTTTCAAAGGTTACTTTCTGTGAGTTTGCATAACTGAGCTCATTCTGTGATCATGCTCTCTCTCTCACCTCCCTCTCACCCTTTCTCTCTCATTCATTCTCTCTCTCTCTCCCTCATTTGGATTCCGTTATGTCTTGTACAAAGTTTACTGTCTGTATTGTTGTACGCGTATTTACTCTGTGTGATTTGTAGTTTGATGTATTATTAGTTCAATTATTAAAAGCCAATATATATTAATGATTGCCTCTGAACAGCTCACATTACGAGTCAATGAAGTGTCTGATCTTTAGCTACACGCTGTTTACTTCATAAATTCAATCATAATTCATCATAATGATAGGATAACATTTTCATGGCCAGAGAATATTGTAAGAATTGTAAGAAGTGATAACTTTATTGAAAATTGATAAGTTAATCTTACGGCCGTTTGCTGGACAAACCACTGTTTGATTTTTCTGTAATTTACAGTAAGAGATATCACCATAATTGATATGAAGAATGGAATATTGACATATTAATGAGTAAATTACAGTGCCCTGTAATGAGTTATTGATAAATGCAATTGAGCTATTTTTCATAATCAATAATATTAATGTAACTGTCATATGATATATATATATGTGTATATATATATATATATATATATATATATATATATATATATATATATATATATATATATTAATCATATTCCTGATTAATTATTCAAATTGCCCATTTATCATTTGAGTTAATAATTATGTTCAACCCAGTGCAGCTACACACCGATGGAGTTGTGGTTCCTTGCCGCTGTCGCCTCTGACTTGCTTAGTTGGGGTCACTTCATCTACAGCTATCATTGACTTGATTGCAAATAAATGCACAGACACTATTTAACTGAACAGAGATGACATCACTGAATTCAATGACGAACTGCCTTTAACTATCATTTTGCATTATTGACCCACTTTTTTCCTAATGAATGTTGTTCAGTTGCTTTGACGCAATGTATTTTGTTTAAAGCGCTATATAAATAAAGGTGAAATAAAGGTAAATAAAGGCTGTCAAAATGGCTGAAAAACTAAATTCGAATTTGCAATTAAATATTATCCAAATTCGAATTATATTCGTATTTAAAATGCATAATTTTAGTTAGGGTGAAAAAAAGCTTTTGGCTTCTCTTCTGAGGCCACAAGAGGGCGCATTGGGCAAAATATTACTAATGCACGTTTATTCAAAGCATTAGAAAATATGACTGTGAAAAAAATGCATAATATTTAAAATAATGTTTATAAACCAATTATAATTAAGTAGCTTAAAGGACTATAAACACAACAGCACCATTTGTGCATGCATAATTTAATTCAAAGAGGTGTAAGCCAATACAGAGAGTACATTTTTCATTTAAACATGAGATGCAGTAGGATGGAGAAAACCATAAAGTCTCAAGAAATGCTTTTGAAAAAACTGAACACACCTCAATTTTACATGGCTTTCTAAACATGCTGCTCTATTGTGTGAGATGTGAGTGCAAGGGTAATAGAAGACGTCCCTCTCTAGAAAATGCGTGAAATACTCATTCTGTGTGAATGGCTTGGTTTCAGTTTTGACGTAAACAAGCTCTTCTCCACATTCTCTTTTTCCGCAATATTTTGATTCGCTGCATCTAGTTGCTTCAACTGTATGTTAACAAAAACATTCTTATGCAATGACACTTTTATATTGTCATTGCATCTCGTGTGCCACTGATAAAGGCCAAAGTATAATTTGACCATCCGCATCCGCGCACCGTCCGCAATATGCAATTTTCGTCATCAAGAGGGCTCGCGGACATACATCCACGCGGTCTCAATAAGTGCCTGCATGCGGGTGGGGTGCGCGGCTGTCAACAGCAGTGTTGTGTAAGTTACTCAAAAAAAGTAATCCACTACAAATTACTAATTACTGCTCTAAAATTGTAATTTGATTACATTACTGATTACTGCATGTAAAAAGTAATCAGATTACTAATTACTTTACTTTCAAGTTACTTTGAAAACCTATTAAACCTACAAGGAAAAAAACTACAAACAAAGTGAAACTCAGTTCTTTCCGTAATTTAATATTGACTGAAAAATATTACAGAAATATGAAAACAGCAACTTGAATTAAAAATCCAATGCATTCCTATAACTTAACATTCTTAACATAAACTTGCCTATGAAAACTGTAGTCTTTTTAAATGCATCTACATTTTGTCTTAACTACATATGGGCTGCCATTCCATGGAAGCTTCTATTCCAGATGTCTGCGGTTGTGGAGACATATTCCAAACGCTCAAATGTTTTTTTAAGTTCATACTCCATATCCGCATAGGGCTGTCACTTTTCGTTCGAAAATCGATTGCACAATCGATCGGACCAAACAAAAAAAGTTTCAAAAATGAAAATAGGGAATGGGTTTTGAACAAACTATTAATTTTAAAATAATTAAACAATTAAAAAAATACAGATGTAAAAAAACTTGTGTCGGGGCTTAATTTATATCATCTTTAGCGGGCTCGGGCTTGCGCTCCGGTTTGTGAGGTAAATGAGCGGTCATGTGATGTGTTTCGATTAGCGCGAGAAAGATGAGAAATGGATGCTGAGTAGATGCAACGGAGGCTTGCCTCTGGCGAAAATACGTTTTGGTTGCACCAGCAGCTAAAGCAAAGTTCTGAGGTGTGGAAAAGTTTTGACCGTGTTTATAATCAGAATCAGAATGAGCTTTATTGCCAGGTATTTTTACACATACGAGGAATTTGTTTTCGTGACAGAAGCTCCGCAGTACAACAGAATGACAGCGACAGAACATAAAACACATAATAAAAGAATAAAAAATACAAATATGTAGACAGTGAATGACAATATACAAATGACAATTGTAGGCAGGTATATTACAAAGTGAAGTTATGTATGTACATATATATTGTGTGCAAGATTTAAGTGTATACTAAGTATGTGTGTTGGATAAATAAAGTGTGTGTGTATATAAATATAAAGTGTAGTGTGTTCGCCATTATTGTCAGCTGTTCATAAGATGGATTGCCTGAGGGAAGAAACTGGTCCTGTGTCTGGTCGTTCTAGTGCTCAGTGCTCTGTAGCGTCGACCAGATGGCAACAGTTCAAAGAGAGAGTGTGCTGGATGTGAGGGGTCCAGAGTGATTTTGACAGCCCTTTTTCTCACTCTGGATAAGTACAGTTCTTGAATAGATGGGAGAGTTGAACCGATGATTCGCTCAGCAGTCCGGACTACTCTCTGTAGTCTTCTGAGGTCAGATTTAGAAGCTGAGCTGAACCAGACAGTTACTGAAGTGCAGAGGATGGATTCAATGATGGTGGAGTAGAACTGTTTCAGCAGCTCCTGTGGCAGGTTTAACTTCCTCAGCTGGCGGAGAAAGTACAACCTCTGCTGGGCCTTTTTTACGATGGAGTCAATGTGAATGTCCCACTTCAGGTCCTGAGAGATGGTGGTTCCCAGGAACCTGAATGACTCCACTGCAGTCACAGGGCTGTTCATGATGGTGAGTGGGGGGAGTGCAGGGGGGTTTCTCCTGAAGTCCACGATCATCTCCACTGTTTTGAGGGTGTTAAGCTCCAGGTTGTTGAGACTGCACCAGACAGCCAGCTCTTTTACCTCCTGTCTGTAAGCAGACTCGTCACCGTCCTGAATGAGGCCTATGAGTGTGGTGTCATCTGCAAACTTCAGGAGCTTGACAGAGGGGTCCTTAGATGTGCAATCGTTGGTGTACAGGGAGAAGAGCAGTGGTGAGAGTACACAGCCCTGGGGAGCTCCGGTGCTGATTGTACGGGTGCTGGATGTGTATTTTCCCAGCCTCACTAGCTGCTGCCTGTCTGTCAGGAAGCTGTTGATCCACTGACAGACGGAGGTGGGCACCGAGAGCTGATTTAGTTTGGGCAGGAGGAGGTTTGGGATGATCGTGTTGAAGGCCGAGCTGAAGTCCACAAACAGGATCCTCACATAAGGTCTGTCTAGGTGTTGCAGAACATAATGCAGTCCAATGTTTACTGCATCGTCCACAGACCTGTTTGCTCTGTAGGCAAACTGAAGAGGATCCAGCAAGGGCCCAGTGATGTCCTTCAGGTGGGCCAGCACCAGTTTTTCAAATGACTTCATGACTACAGACGTTAGAGCCACAGGCCTGTAGTCATTTAGTCCTGAGAATAAATTAGTAAAATTAGTAATGAGAATAATGAATGAATAATCACCATCAGTGAGAGCAGGAACGCACTGAAGACATCTACAGTGGATTCATTCATTTTCCTCCACAAAAACATGTAGACCTAGCCTAATCTCTGTGAGTAAAGGTTTTTCAAATGATAACTATATATCCATTAAGGCTTAAATGCATAATGTGGACTGAGTATTTACGCTAATGTTTGCATTATTCTTGTATTAAATGTCAGCTGATATGTGGAGAAGCAAATCCGGCTGAGCTTTTATATTAATTTCGTTATTGCCAAATACCCATCTTAATTTAAAAATAATCTTAATTTAATCTGTTATAAAAGATCGTTTTTATTGATGTGTTGGTTTATTTATAGGCTAAATGAGCCTATGTCTATTTAGAGTGCTGAGATGTTTCGATGTTACAGAGGACTTATTTTATTTCTTTATTCCAACTTCCAAGTGTCCTAGTCTACGTTAGTTGTGAATAAATTGTTAAAACATGTATAAATGACTCATTGTTGACAAAATGCAAAAGAGCTGTGTGTGTATGCGCACATCTGAATGTCGGGCTGCAAACGGGTTCAGGCTTTTAAAAAGCTGTCAATCAAAATGTACTTCTCAGGCTCGGGCCGAAACCTGTCTTTAAATGACTGAGATTCCACAGTCGACAAGGACCGCATTTCCTCCACCACATACGCTGCTAGCTCTTCACCTGTCCAGAAGTTACCTTCCCTCCCAATCTTGAACAAAAATCTCCGTCCATTTTAACAGCACAAGTTCTCCAGTAATTCATTAAAGCGCATGCTCAATAACTGACGCAGGCGCCACAAAACGTGATTAGAAATGCATTTTGATTTATTTAGCCTACTTTAATATTTTTTCTTACCAATACATTTGTAACGCAAGTAACTTAATTTTATTGACATCAGTAACTGTAATCATTTCTTCTGAAATCCACTATCATCTCCACTGTTTTGTGTTGAGCTCCAGGTTGTTGTTATTGCACCAGACAGCCAGCTCTTTAACTTCCTGTTTGTATTGCAGTGCAACTGTTTGTATACGGGGGAAGAGCAGTGGGGAAAGTACACATCCCTGAGGGGTGCCAATGCTGATCATGAGAGTCCTGGTTGCGTTAACCCATTTTCACTAGCTGCTGCCTGTCTGTCACTGATAGTTTGGTTTGGGGACAGAGAGTTAGGTAAGTTTGGCTGAGAGAATGTCAGGCATGATGGTATTGGAGACCAAGATGAGATCTACAATAAAGATCATTGCATAAGTCCCAGGTCGATCAAGATTTTGCTGAATGTTATGCAGTCCCATGTTCACTGCATCATTCACAGACCTGTTTGCTTTGTGTGTGTACTGAAGAACATCCAGCAAGGGTCCAGTGATGTCTTTCAGATATGCAGACACTTGTCTCTCAAATGACTTCATGACCAAAGACCTGAAAGTGAGATGTGAGTCCAGTGATTTTGTTTTTTTGGGGGGACCGGAATGGTAGTGGAGTGTTTGAAGCAGGTGGTAACTACACACAGCTTCTGTAATCTGTTGAAGATCTGTCTATGGGGCCCAGTTGGTAAGTACAGACTTTTAAACAGGCAGGTGAAACACCTTCAGGACCTGAAGCTTTCTTATGGGTTTTTTGTTCTGCATGGTACGGCATTGTATGGTACAGCTTGTATTTGGAGTTTTTTTTTTTCACTGTGTAGAGTATCTGGTACCTGGTACTTTTTTCACTACCACCTCAGCTGAGGTTCCAAGTGAGCCATACTGTTACTAAAATGTGACGTGTAAACCCTTCTGATCACTGACTGGTCATCAATGCAGGTTGAATGGTAGGAGAGGGAGGGAGAGGGGTTTGCAGGGGAGTATGTGTGAAGTGCAGTTCAAAGCGGGTGAGGGGTGTGAAACTGGGCTTTTCAAACCGACAGTAAAACAAATTCACAATCTCCATAGTCTGCAGGGATGGTGTCTTGTACTAGGTGATATTCCTCAGATGACTCCATATTGATGCCGGGTTGTTGGCTGAAAACTTTATTATTTCAGCTTTTCAGACTTTTTTCTTTTAACAATTCAAGTTTAGTTCAATTCAAGTTTATTTGTATTGCGCTTTTTACAGAACAAATCGTTACAAAACAACTTTACAGAAAATTATGTTTCTACAATATTTAGTAGTAGCTAGTAGTTTGTGCACATTTGACAGGATTTTAGAAAAAAATAAAAATAATAATAATAATACAAGACGTAGTCAGCTAGATGATCAATATTATTAAGTTATTAACTGTAGTAACACTAACTGCAACCATGAAAGTAGGCTATAATGCCTTCAAGTAGCATTACGTCGGTTTTATTTTGGCATTATGAATACAATTGCTGCCCTCAAATGTTAATCTGAAATAAAATAAACCTTGGTTTATAACTACTACAATATTTCATTATTTCCAAGAAGCTGTTTTGTTTTATATGCTCATAAGAAGAATAAATTATAGCTCCAGAATTACTCAAAGTAAAAAATATCCCACTTTATTATGTTAGTTTTAATATCGAACCGAACAGTGAATTTTGTGAACCGTTAAACCCCTTATATATATATATATAATATATTAGTGCTGGGAAAAAAAATTAATTGCATTCAAAATAAAAGTTTTTGTTTGCATAATATATGTGTGTGTGAACTGTGTATAATTATTTTGTATATAAATACACGCATATGCATGTATTAATTTATTTTTTTTGCATGTATATACTGTATATACATTAATACATAATTTATATTATATATAAATATAAATAATAAATAAATATATTAAATATATACATGCATATATGTGTATTTATATATACAAAATAATTATACACAGTACACACATATATAATATGCAAACACAAACATTTTTATTTGGGATGCGATACATTTTTTCCCAGCACTAATATATATATAGGGGGGGCCCAAGGAAAAAGGTTGGGAACCACTGCTCTGAGGGGTCAGCATCATCTCTTCTCAGGTTTTCTGGATCCAGACTGGAGCTTGTGTAAATCCTAGTTACCACGGGATGTGAATCCCCTGACGAAACATAGAAAAAAAAATACAGACATCATTAGCATAGCTGCTGATCCAACAAAGTAAAATTAGTTTAACCCAAGCTGATGAATAAAAATGCACCTTTGATCACATGCAACTACACTCACAATTAAAAAGATACATTATTTGAATGCTTGGCGAAAGAGATGTGTTTTTAATCTAGATTTAAACAGAGAGAGTGTGTCTGAACCGCGAACATTATCAGGAAGGCTATTCCAGAGTTTGGGAGCCAAATGTGAGAAAGCTCTACCTCCTTTAGTGGACTTTGCTATCCTAGGAACGACCAAAAGTCCAGCGTTTTTGGACCTTAGGGTGTGTGATGGGTTGTAACGTGGTAGAAGGCTAGTTAGGTACGCAGGAGCTAAACCATTTAGGGCCTTATTGGTAAGTAATGATAATTTGTAACTGATACGGAACTTAATAGGTAGCCAGTGCAGAGACTGTAAAATTGGGGTAATATGATCATATTTTCTTGACCTGGTAAGGACTCTAGCTGCTGCATTTTGGACTACCTGTAGCTTGTTCATTGACGAAGCAGGACAACCACCTAGAAGTGCATTACAATAGTCCAGTCTAGAGGTCATGAATGCATGAACTAGCTTTTCTGCATCAGAAACAGATAACATGAACATGTTTCGTAGCTTGGCAATGTTTCTGAGATGGAATAATGCAGTTTTTGTAACATTGGAAATATGATTTTCGAAAGACAAATTGCTGTCTAATGTAACACCCAGATTTCTGACTGTAGAGGAAGTAACAGTACATCCGTCTAGTTGCAGATTGTAATCTACAAGATTCTGTGTAGTGTTTTTTGGTCCAATAATTAGTATCTCTGTCTTATCTGAATTTAATTGGAGAAAATTATTTGTCATCCGTTTTACATTTTTAACACATTCTGTTAGCTTAGATAATTGGGAAGTTTCATCTGGTCTCGTTGAGATATATAGCTGAGTATCATCAGCATAACAGTGGAAGCTAATTCCGTATTTTATAATAATATTACCAAGGGGCAACATGTATATTGAAAATAGAAGGGGACCTAGGACGGATCCTTGTGGCACTCCATATTTTACTGATGATAAATGAGATGACTCCCCATTTAAGTAAACAAAATGGTAGCGATCGGACAGGTAGGATCTAAACCATCTTAGAGCCTGCCCTTGAATACCTGTATAGTTTTGTAATCGATGTCATGATCTATGGTGTCGAACGCAGCACTAAGATCAAGTAAGACTAGAGACTATGAGACTATGAGATGCAGCCTTGGTGTGACGCAAGGAGCAGGTCATTTGTAATTTTAACAAGTGCAATTTCTGTGCTATGGTGGGGCTTAAAACCTGACTGAAATTCTTCATACAGATCATTTTTATGCAGGAAGGTGCTCAATTGAGCAGACACAACTTTTTCTAAAATTTTAGACATAAATGGAAGATTTGAAATAGGCCTATAATATGCCAGTACACTAGGATCTAGTTTTGGTTTCTTAATAAGAGGCTTGATAACCACCAGCTTGAATGGTTTTGGGACGTGACCTAAAGATAACGACGAGTTAATGATATTGAGAAGCGGTTCTTTGGCTACAGGTAACAGCTCTTTCAGTAATTTAGTTGGTACAGGATCTAATAAACATGTTGTTGGTTTAGATACAGTGATAAGTTTATTTAGCTCTTCCTGTCCTATGGTTGTAAAGCACTGCAGTTTATCTTTGGGTGCGATGGATGAAACTGAAGTGTTAGATGATGTAGAATCTACATTCGCTATTGTATTTCTAATGTTATCTATTTTATCAGTGAAGAAATTCATAAAGTCATTACTATTTAACGTTGGTGGAATATTTGAATCAGGTGGCGTCTGGTAATTTTTTTTTAACTTAGCCACTGTGCTAAATAAAAACCTTGGATTGTTTTGGTTATTTTCAATGAGTTTGTCTATATGCTCTACCAGAGCAGTTTTTAGAGCTTGTCTATAGCTGGACATACGGTTTTTCCATGCAATTCTAAAAAATTCTAAGTTAGTTTTTCTCCATTTGCGTTCAAGACTACGAGTTACTTTCTTGAGAGAGTGAGTATTACTGTTATACCATGGTACAGTACATTTTTCTCTAACTTTTTTCAATTTGATCGGGGCAACAGCTTCTAATGTATTAGAGAAAATAGTGCCCATGTTGTCAGTAATTTCATCTAATTCATGTGTATTTTGGGGTACAAATAGCAGTTGAGATAGATCAGGCAGGTTATTTTCGAATCTTTCTTTGGTGGCTGGAACAATAGTTCTGCCCAGACGGTATCGCTGCGACATATAGTTAATATCAGTTATACGCAGCATGCACGATACAAGGAAATGGTCTGTAATATCATCACTTTGAAGTACAATATCTATAGCAGTAAGATCGATTCCATGTGATATAATTAAATCTAGTGTATGATTAAAACGATGAGTGGGCCCGGTGACATTTTGCTTGACTTCAAAGGAGTTTATTAGGTCAGTAAACGCAAGTCCTAATGTATCATTTGCATTATCAACGTGAATATTAAAATCTCCCATGATTAGCGCCTTATCAACTGTAACTAGAAGGTCTGCGAGGAAATCTGCAAATTCTTTTAGGAATTCTGTATACGGCCCTGGTGGTCTATACACAGTAGCCAGAGCAAGAGATACATTAGATTTCTTTTGCATGTCTGACAGAGTAACATTTAGCAGAAGTATTTCAAAAGAGTTAAACCTGTATCCTGTTTTCTGGGTAACATTGAGAATATCACTATATATTGTTGCAACACCCCCGCCATGACCAGTCTGATGGGGCTCATGCTTATAACAGTAGTTTGGTGGAGTAGACTCATTTAGACCAAAATAATCATTTGGTTTTAGCCAGGTTTCAGTCAAGCAGAGTAAATCAAAACTATTATCTGTGATCATTTCATTTACAATAACTGCTTTTGGTGTGCTGCTTTAATATTTATGAGCCCAAACTTTAAAAATTGTTTTTGTTCATTTACTTTACATTTTTCTGGTTTAATTACGATAAGATTTTTTCTAGATCCTACATTATATTTAACACACTCTGATCTTCTCTGTTAGTCTGTTTCTGGCCTGCTTATACAATATTTTATCCACACTTCTGGATGCATCCTCTTTAGAATGACAAAGCTGTTTGGGTTTCCCAGTAAACCATGGTCTATCATTATCAAATGATAGGACTATCCTGATAGTAATGCACATATCCTCACATAAACTGATATATGAAGTTACAGTATCTGTGTTCTCATCCAGATTGGTGGCTGCAGCTTCAAAAACTCTCAAATCAGTGCAGTCAAAGCAGGCTTGTAAATCCTACTCTGCTTCATTAGTCCATCTCTTAACAGTCCTTCAGGTTTAGTTGATTTCAGCTTCTGCCGGTAGGTTGGTATGAGATGAACTAGGCAGTGAGAGCCCAAAAGCTGCCCATAAGACACAGTGATATGCATCCTTTATTGTGGTGTAAGAGTTATTTATATTACTGTCTCTGGTGGAACATGTAACATGCTGTCTGTATTTTGGCAGTTCATAGGAAATATTTGGTTTGCTAAAATCTCCAAGAATTATTAAAATAAAGTCTGGGTACTTTGATATATTTTAGTTATTTGTTCTGCCAGCTGTTGCTGTGTGATGCACTCACACACACGTCTGGAGGAATTGGCAAGAATGAAAGAAGAAATCTCCCATGGCAAGTATGAATGTTTACATTTTATAAAGAGTGCCTCTAAATTAGGAAAGCATATCTTTTTATTAGGACAGCATATTTCGCAGCGTGTTAACCTTTTTTAGCTTGTTAGCTTATCATTCACGTTTTCATCCATGTTTATATTCGCATCTATTGCTGTCTTTTCTTTTCTAACTCCTTTTCTTTTTTTCTCTCGATTGTTTCCTACCAACAACAGTGATAAGTCATAATCATTAATCAGTAATGGTGAGTAATGTCTTCTCATGTTATTATTGTTTGCACCACTTGTCAGATGTATAGTTTAGCTTTCTCTGCTGGCGGTGAGGGATTCACATATGATAAAGGCAGGGAAAGTTAGGCTGACAGAGAAGATTTCAGAGTTAGAGACATGCATCCAAACTTTAATTAAGGATAGTAAGAATCTGAGGGCTGTAGTTACGGCTTTTGGATGCGATTACAAAACATGAAAATAGAGACACCAGCCCATAGAGACTCTTTCACCTAGATATCACACTATAGAGACGGAGTCTGTTCCCCGAACTAGAAAATACAAAAAAACTCCAAAACAATTTGAGTAGCAACTTTACTGATGTTCAACAAAGATGTGCTCCGTTTGATAAACTTTGTAGCTAAAACCAGATGATTATATTATTTTAAATGAGTCTACGCCACAAGATTACAGTTATTAAACATGAGGCCCATCCAAAAGGTAAATGGGGAGGTGTCCTTCAATTTATAATAATATTTTCATTATTTCTTAGAAGGCAGGCTGCAAGTATAACTCATTTGAAGTAATGGTTCATTATATAACATTATCCAAAGAAACAACTTGTAATGGTGAGACAGAGAGGTTCGGATCCATGTGAAGAACTTTTAATGATGAGAATGGTCAGACAGGCAATGATCAGCAACGGCGTCAGGTATATAGGGATAACCAGAATCGATAACAGAAACAAGCAGATGTCAGGGGCAGGCAGCAGAGAATCAAGAGTCGGTATAAACAATCCAAAGGTCAGGTACAGAGAGAACAAACACAAGGAAAACGCTCGGAAATGTCAGACTGGCTAAACACAACTTCGCAGAGAGTGAGTGTGCTGCTTATATGTGTGTGTAATGAGGTGCAGGTGGGGCAAGAAGATTGGCTGAGGAATGATGTGCAGGTGTGGCAGGGTGATTGTGATGCAGTGACTCATGGGATATGTAGTTAGGGTGTGGTGCAACAGATGAGAGGTGTGAGAGTCCGAGTGACATCTGGTGGTAGATGTGGAATTGTCCTGATTGGAGTGCCCTCTACTGAAGTTCATGGGCACTCAATCTAATTGGTTTCCTGAAGATTGACTGTGACTTGACTTGGTTCCTGAAGATTGACTGTGACTTGACTTGGTTCCTGAAGATTGACTGTGATTTGATTTTGCTCATGAAGATTGTTGGGGCTTGACTGTGCTCTTGAGGATCGACTGTGACTTGACTTAGTCCTTGAAGATCACTGGTGACGTGACTCTGTCCTTGAAGATCACCAGTGACTTGACTCTGTCCTTGTAGATAACCAGTGACTTGACTCTGTCCTTTAAGATCACCGGTGACTTAACTTTCATTAATGCTGTCACATAACAAATCTGTCCCAATATAAAATGAAATGAATAGATAATATCGAACCAACAACCTTCCGGTTTGTAGACAACCTACATGAACCACTGAGCCACTGGCGCCCAGGGATGGATGCCAAACATTTACGAATCCTCTCTAAGGCAGTTGAGGAACTGGAATTGGAGTAGTCTACGCTGGAGGAGGCCACTCATTGCCATCTCTACAAATGGTTGCAGTCGGGGCTCCGCCAGGCCCCTCGTCAGTGAACCTCTCAGTTTTTTTTCCGAAGGTCCATGATGAGCTTACGAAGTTGTGGCATGCTCTTTACTCAGCCCTTCTTCGCTTTAACTCTTTTTCTGCTCTCTCCTCAGTGGATGGCACTGAAGAAAAGGTTAATGAGAGGATGTCCTCTCTTTGCCCGCTCACTGCCATTGTATGGAAAGCGAAGGTCACTCATCCAAACCTTGCAGGATGACTTCTGCCCTCACTGTACGAGCATTTTCCTCTGCGGGGCAGGCTACCTCAGCTCTGTATTCAATGGCTGTGCTCCAGGTCTTTCAGGCCAAAGTCCTCCAGGCCATGTATGAGTCAGGAGTCAGGGAGATGTGCAAAAAAAGTTTGTTTGATTCTCTAGTGTCTTCATGAAATGTCTGCAACATATGTTGGTTAAAATTCCTCAGTGGTTGTGCCAAAACAACTCCCTGTCAAAAACAGCTATTTTTTTCTGTATTTGGTGGCGCGTTACAAAAACAAACCAATCCACTGTGGCTTTGATGTCGGGAGAAAATGAAGACTCTTTTGTTCACTTTTATGTGGCCAGTGACTGAGCATTATGACATCATACTGCTCACAAAATCAAAACAGAGTTTTTTGGCAATTAAAAAAATAAATAAAATAGTGAATGGATTTTTATGGGGTGGTTGTGTTCACACACTGCTGTGTTGACACTGTGCTAAGACACATTTATATGCAAACATTTTTAAACAATTTTATTTTATTGCAAACATCATATAAAAATTAATTTGGCATCCAATGTCCCCTTTAAATTATTGTTTAAATAATCTTTTGTCATACTTTGAAGAGGTATTGTTTACTTACGAAAGCACATGTAAATTACATGATTATGATTTTAGTTTGTAGTTCAATGTTACACTGAAAGTTAATATATATTTAAACTGATATTAATATAAATATTATGCTCATATTTTAAATGCAACTCTATAATTACAAATATGTCATTACTGATTTACATTTAAATGTATGACATGCAATAATCAGCAGAATTATGAAAGTATAGTTTAGTTTACAATAGATGTAACTACAGAAAATATGAAGTTCATCTATCTTCATTTAATATAAACCAGCTGGGTGAACTCCTTTGCGGTGCCTGGCAGTGGCACTGGATGGCCCTCGGTGGACAGGACAATGACGGCTTCTCCGGATTTGGGCAGCTGGCAGGAGACCCCCGTTCCCTGCTCCTTTCCATTCTGGATGGCAGCAGGCTCCAGCCCCCTGGCGAACGGCGCCCCCACATCGCGGGCGGCCGGCAGCGAGTTCATCCGTCCCCGGCAACTCATTCCAGCCCACTGCCTCGAGCGTCCACGGCGGCACACTCCCTTGCCCTGCTCGATGGGAACGCGGGTTCACCTCAGTGGCGAGGGATCTTTGGCAGCGCATCCCTCCTTCCTCCCGGGTTTCGGCACCAGTGTAACAGTTTATAAACTTCAGAATCTTGGGAAGAATAAGGCGGGAACTGTTGGACATTTAAATCAAAACTTTAATAATGAAATAAACACAAAACAGCGTGACAGCGTAACAGCCACTCACGGAAGACTGCTGCAAAAAAACAAAAACAAAAACAAAATAAAGCCCAGACCTCATACTCTCTCGTCCTTCACTGTCGTCACTTCTCTTTTGTATCCTTCCAAACTCTTCCGAGAGTGCGAGAACGGAGTGGAACAGGTGTCGCTCATTTCCCAAATCACTCCTCCGGCCTCGCTCCGTTCCCGCGGCCCTCGGCCCCACCCCACTCGTCACAATTAGTTTATTATGTTTAATGAATATCTTTCTTGTGATGCTTAGCGTGTCTTCCAACAATTATGCTGCTGGGTCCCATATTTGGATTCCTGCTAGGCTCCATGTGTGCCAAACAGTGTATGGATATCTGATTTGTCAGTGTTGGTAAGCATCAGTGTTTGGAACGAGGTTAGGTAACGACGTTATTTTTTCAGTAACGGGGTAATCTAATTAATTACTTTTCACGTCTTTATAACGCCGTTAACATTACTGGACTTTAAATGCGTTGCGTTACTACGCATTGATTTAATAAACTATTTAATCAGAACAAACCCCTGGCTCACACAGCGAGTGAGGAGGTGGGTTAATAACGAGATAAGCGATTATGATTGGCTAAGGCAGAGTCATGTGTTTCATGGTAGCCAATCAGAGACAGTGTTTTTACACAGATGCCAGCACACGCTTAATAGAGTTACTATTATAGAGTAATTCAGTTACTAACTTAGTTACTTTTTTGAACAAGTAGTGAGTAACTATAACTAATTACTTTTTTAAAGTAACGTTCCCAACAGTGGTAAGCATACAGTTTATTCAGTTTCACCAGAACTGTGTGTATTCATGTTGTGACGAAGAGGCTGAGGCTGTCGGATCCATCTGCAGTATTTTATTAACACAGGTAAGGGCAATCCAAGAATCGTAACTTAAACAGGCGTGGGTCAAAGGGCTGGCAGCTTAGATTCACAAACGAGATTAAAGTCCAAGTTAAAATCACAAGAACAAACACGAGAAACAAACTAGAGGCAGAGTTAGGGTAAATCAAGACTTCACAAATGAACTATCAGCAGAGCAGTCCAGATAAAGGGGAGCTGAGGATACACAGGTGATAAAAATGCAAAGCTAAGGAGATTAATCAGGAGATAATGAGCAGGTGAGTAATAGGCAGTCCTAATATGCAGGAGAGAGGGATCTGGTGAAACCAGGAGGAGGCGTTGTCGAGCGTTCCGTGACAGAGCCCCCCCCCCCTGCGAGCGGCTCCGGAAGAGAGGACCTGGCCGACGGTGGGGTCTACCACGGGGTCTAGGAGCAGGTCGATCTGGATGGTCTCGGTGAAAAGCAGCAGTTAATGTGGGATCCAGGATGTCCTGAGACCTGACCCAGGAATGCTCCTCGGGACCGTACCCCTCCCAGTCGATAAAGTACTGCAACACCCCACCGTGACGTCTGGAGTCCAGGATCTCTCGCACCCGGAAAGCCTCCGCGCCATCCACCTCAATGGGGGGAGTCTGCACAGGAGCGACCTCCTCCCGGCTCCTCTCTCTCCTGGGGGCGACAGCGGGTCTGAAAAGGGACACATGAAATGTGGGTGAGATCTTGTAGTGAGCAGGAAGAGCCAAACGAAAAGAAACTGGTGTTATCTGACGTAGAATCTTAAATGGCCCGACGACCCCCTGGGACCCCCATGCCTCCTCCGATATGCCTGATGCTGGTAACGGCGAATGGCGTGTTGCAAGTGAACATGAGCAGCGTCCCAGGTGGCCTCGCTGCGCCGGAGCCATGCATCTACTGCTGGGAGGTCGGATGGCTCCCCGGCCCACGGGAAGAGGGGAGGCTGGAAACCTAAAACACATTGAAAAGGCGTTAGACCAGTGGCAGGTTTTAACAGGGAATTCTGGGCATACTCCGCCCAGGCCAGAAAGCGACTCCAGTCCTGCTGATTCTGGTGGCAGTAAGTTCTTAGAAATCGAATCAAATCCTGGTTTAGACGTTCACCCTGCCCATTGGCCTGGGGATGGTAACCAGAAGTTAAACTGACATTGATATTGAGTTTGGAACACAATTCTCTCCAGACACGGGAGGTAAACTGGGGCCCGCGGTCAGTGACAATGTCTTCGGGCAGACCAAAGAGACAGAACACATGGTTGAGAAGAGCCTCGGCTGTCTGTAAGGCCGTGGGCAGGCCAGTCAGGGGTATAAAACGGCAGGACTTAGAGAAGCGGTCCACCACGGAGAGGATGGTCGTAAATCCCTGGGATGGAGGCAGATCCGTAACAAAATCCACTGCGATGTGCGACCAGGGGCGCTGTGGTACTGGCAGAGGTTGTAATAATCCAGCGGGTTTGAGATGGGAGGATTTTACAGTGTTACAAACGGAGCATTGATGAATAAATTTTATGATATCAGACTGGAGTGAAGCCCACCAAAAGCAATTGGAAACCAACTGTATGGTGGCCGCGATACCAGGATGACCAGCGCTAGGGGTGCAGTGAACCCACTGAAGCACACGGTGGCGGAGCCGAGACGGAACAAAGAGGCGGTCGGCGGGACATTCTGGCGGAGCGGGATGATTACTTAGAGACGCCGTGATCTCAGAGATTATGTCCCACTGGCCAGGTGCCACGATTAGTGCAGGGGAAATCATGGGTTCAGGCTCAGATTCTTCACTGGGACCATCAAACTGTCGGGACAGGGCGTCCGCTTTGCCGTTCTGGGAGCCCGGCCTGTAGGTAATCTTAAAATCGAATCTTGAAAAGAATAGAGACCAGCGAGCCTGGCGAGCATTCAAACGCTTAGCTGACCTGATGTACTCCAGATTCCTGTGATCAGTGAGCACTGTAAAAGGCTGACGAGCTCCCTCCAGCCAGTGCCTCCACTCCTCAAAGGCGTTCTTCATTGCCAGGAGTTCGCGATCACCCACGTCATAATTGCGTTCTGCAGAGTTGAGTTTGCGGGAATAAAAGGCACACGGGAACATTTTCGCAGGGTTACCATACCGCTGAGACAGCACAGCCCCCACTCCTGTGTTAGATGCATCCACTTCAATGATAAACTCCCTTTCAGGATCCGGGTGATGGAGAATAGGAGCAGAAGTGAATCTTTCCTTGAGCTGAGCAAAGGCCGCAGCGCTCTCCGTTGTCCACTTAAAATATTTACCCCCTCCTCGAAGCAGAGATGTGAGGGGAGATGCAATTACACTGAAGTTGCGGATGAATCTGCGGTAAAAGTTGGCGAAGCCCAAAAAGCGTTGCAGCTCCTTAACAGAGGAAGGTTGGGGCCACTTCACCACGGCTTTGACCTTGCTGTCATCCATCAAAACTCTGTCCGCACAGATAATATAGCCCAGAAAGGAGATACGTGTCTGGTGGAACTCGCACTTGGAGAGCTTGGCATAGAGCTGGTTATCAATCAGGCGCTTGAGGACCGCAAGAACATCTTGGACATGCTCCTCAAGGGAATCAGAATAAATCAAAATGTCATCAATGTAGACAATAACTCTCTGATGTAACATGTCCTGGAAAATTTCATTTACAAAGGCTTGAAAAACTGAAGGACTCTTAGACAGGCCGAACGGCATTACCCGATATTCGTAGTGTTCGGATGTAGTAGAAAACGCAGTCTTCCACTCTTCACCACTCCGTATGCGAATCAGGTTGTATGCGTTCCTTAAGTCCAGCTTGGTAAAGTAGCGGGCAGTACGAAGCATCTCCAGGGCTGCTGGGACTAATGGGAGAGGATAGCGGTACTTCACTGTTACTTCATTAAGACCACGATAGTCGATGCACGGCCGAAGACCCCCATCCTTCTTCTTAACGAAAAAGAATCCGGCTGAAGCCGGAGATGTAGAGGTAGTGATGAAACCTTTAGCCAGCTGTTCTTCAATGTACGCCCTCATGGCTTCTGTTTCAGGTTGTGACAGCGGATAAACTCTTCCCCGTGGAGGTACAGCCCCAGGCAAAAGCTCAATGGCACAGTCGCCGGCACGGTGAGCCGGAAGATGAGAGGCCTCGGTTTCGCTGAAAGCCAGAGCTAGATCGTGGTATTCGTAGGGAATCCTCTGAAAATCCACTCCCTTGAGGTAAGCACTGTGGAGTTCAGAACCTTGGACAGCAGCCATACAGTTGATCTGACAGAATGCGGACCACCGGGATATTTTCCCTTCTGACCAGGAAATTTGGGGGTTGTGTCTCTCTAGCTATGGAAGCCCCAAGATTATAGGATGCCCAGGTGAGTGAATAGTGAAGAACTGAATAGTTTCAGAATGCTGTGTCCCGAAGCTGAGCGTGAGGGGTTCCGTGGTGTAATGCACCTCTCCAGTCTCCAGGGGGCGTCCATCCAGTGCTTCCACGGTCACACCAGACTCACATGCGAGGAGAGAAACATGATGAGTTTTGGCAAATGCAAGGTCGATAAAATTTCCAGCAGCTCCAGAATCAATCAAGGCCTTGACGTTTAAAGTTTGTCCGTTAAACTTCAAAGAACTATCCACAGAGAATAATTTAGAAGAGTGATTAGAACTCACCGCAGCAGAATTCTTGAGTCCTGGATTAACTGGACAGGTAGCTCTCAGATGTCTTGCCTCTCCGCAGTACATGCAAAGATGATTACGGCGTCTCCTTTCCCGCTCTGCCATAGAGAGGCGCGTGTAACCAATCTGCATGGGCTCCGACTCCGTGCTGGGGGAAGCACACTCAAAGAAACTGGACCTGAGAGGTGTGCGTCGGGAGCGAATCAAGTTGTCAAGGCGGATGGCGAGCTCCATAATTTGATTCAAGGATTTACCATCATCGCGGCATGCCAGCTCTCCCTGGAGGTCCGAGTTGAGTCCCTTGCGGTACAGGAGCTTAAGAGGTTCCTCCTCCCATCCAGCTTGAGCTGCGAGGGTCCGAAAAGAGAGTGTGTAGTCCGCTGCGGTGGAATTACCCTGGCGTAACGTGAGCAGTAGTTCTCCTGGATCCTTTCCTCCCGCTGAATGTTCAAACACCTCTCTAAATTGGGTTAAGAACTCGTCATAAGAGGGGAAAGATAGCTGACCTCCATACCAGAGTGCAGTAGCCCATTCCAGAGCTCGGCCGGTGAGTAGGGAGCATATGAAGGAAACGCGGCTCTCATCAGTGGAGTAGGACTGTGTCTGCTGGTTAAAATACAAGCTGCACTGCAACAAAAATCCCTTACAGGCAGAAGGTGAGCCATCAAATTTCTCAGGAAGGGATAATTTAGGCTGGTTTCTATTGTTACTCACGGCAGGTGTAATGGGAGCGGATGCAGCGGTACTCTGAGCTTGATTCTCAGCCGTGCTCGGCGAGGATAGGGCTCGGACAGATCTCACGAGCTCATCGGTGAGAGCTGTTAATTTGACCAGCTGTTGCTGATGGGCGGCCAGCACATTAGCTTGAGAGGATACCTCAGAGGCCAGTCGATGGAAATCTGCTGGATCCTGTTTAGGTGAAGTCTTCTGTGACGAAGAGGCTGAGGCTGTCGGATCCATCTGCAGTATTTTATTAACACAGGTAAGGGCAATCCAAGAATCGTAACTTAAACAGGCGTGGGTCAAAGGGCTGGCAGCTTAGATTCACAAACGAGATTAAAGTCCAAGTCAAAATCACAAGAACAAACACAAGAAACAAACTAGAGGCAGAGTTAGGGTAAATCAAGACTTCACAAATGAACTATCAGCAGAGCAGTCCAGATAAAGGGGAGCTGAGGATACACAGGTGATAATAATGCAAAGCGAAGGAGATTAATCAGGAGATAATGAGCAGGTGAGTAATAGGCAGTCCTAATGCGCAGGAGAGAGGGATCTGGTGAAACCAGGAGGAGGCGTTGTCGAGCGTTCCGTGACACATGTGAAGTTTAATTTGTATTTGATTATTATTTCTTTATTATGTTTTTTTTATTTTTTTATCTAGTCTTAATGTGCTTCTGGGGTCTGAATGTTTACAGGTTTTGAAAGTTTTTTTTTTTCTTTTTTTTAACAAACAAGAAAATAAATTAAATGACAGCTGGCCATCTGAACTAACAAAAATACAACATTTATTAATTTATTTACTTACTGGAGCTCACTTTACTGTTTAATAATGGGGGCATTTTACTTACATGTCCTTTTACATTAAAATATATACTATTGTATACAGGTTGTTACATTGTATTTACATTGCAATTACATATGTGTTTACATTTTTGACAAATCTACCCATAACCTGCTCATATGCAAACTTGTCAAGAGTTTTGCCGATCATCATGTTTGTGTAAAAAATTGTACCAAATGCTTAATTTTATAATAGTAGATAAAGACATTTAATATAAAGTGACTTAATTTTATTTTTTTTAATGACATTTTGGTTTGTAATAAAGAATCAGTCAGTTCTGTTCAAATTGATCTTTCACAAGTTGTCATCATACCAAACTATCAAAGTTTATTTTACTGTCTTATATGGCGAATCTAAAGTGAATTATACTACCAAAATGTACTCAAGTTGTAAGTATCTGATTTTCAAATGAACTTTCACTGGGCTGAAATACTATCATACTTTAGTTATAATCTCATGGTTAGCAGCAATACATTACTATAAATACTTGGTATTTGCTTAGTATTACCTATAATGTTGTATAATGTAAGTTTTTTTTTGTTTGTTTGTTTGTTTTGCAGATAGTGTGACCATCACTCGACAGGATGCACGCAGGGTGGGTGCTTGGTGGCTGGGATTCTTTGTTTCATCTGCCATCTTACTTGCTGGTGTTCCTTTGCGGTTCCTGCCCAGATCTTTGCCCAGACAAGGGGAAAAATGTAATGAAAACTTTAATGTGGATCAGGGCAACAAGGAGCAGTCTGTCCTCCCAAACACACACTCAGTGAAACTTGACAACATTGCAAAAGGCAACTTCTTTCCACCTTTTTAACAAATCCATCATTGTTTGAACTTTTTTTTCCCATTCCCATTCCTTTTCCTTTTTAAAACTAACAAATTCATATTAGAAATGGCAGTATTTCAGCAGGAGTCACTCCAATTCGTAAGACACGTAGCCTAGAAGTCTTAAAACATTTTTTATATGAAGCTATACCAACGTCTATGCAAATCTTTACAAAAAAAGCTCAGTTCATTCTCTGTATTGTTATGTAAATGTTAAGAATTCCTGCCTTTCCTGAAAAGACTCCTGTGCCCTCCTACATACTTCCTGTTGTTGTGTGGGATTGTTTTGAAGTTCAACTCTTTTATTGGCTTTCTCACCTTCAAAGAACCCTTGCAAGTAAACCCTTCCTTTTTAAGTTTGAGGTAGTTGATTGTTTTATTTAAAGCTGCAGTAGTTAACTTTTGTAAAAAATATATATATTTTTTTACACATTTGTTAAACCTGTTATTATGTCCTGACAGTAGAATATGAGACAGATAATCTGTGAAAAAAATGAAGCTCCTCTGGCTCCTCCCAGTGGTCCTATTGCCATTTGCAGGAATACATTGCTCCCGGTAAGAAACAACCAATCAGAGCTGCGGTCCATAACTTTTTTATGTGTTCAAAATTTACAAAATGTATATAATAAGTGAGTACACCATGAATCGATTTTCCAAACCTTGTTTTTAGCCTGTCCTGAATCACTAGGGTACACCTATAATAAGTGTTTATATTCAGACTATTTTAGATTGCTTCGGGGATACCGCGGTGGAGTAACCCAGTACCTTTGTGATTCTTCATAGACATAAACAGAGAGAAGTAGATCCGGCTAAAATGTTCTTCCACAAGACGCAAGCAGTTCTGTTTATTAACTGCTAGAGCATCAAAAGTTACCGACTGCAGCTTTAATGTCTGGTCTTCATTCAGTGTTTCTAGTTGTGCATATGAACAAACCCTCCAATTTTGAAATCTTCATATAGTATATAAAAAAAAAATAATAATAATGTATCGTTTCCGCATATACAAGAAACCCAGCCATACAGCATAACACAGAGATGCATGTCAGGCTTGACATTTATTATTTTATTATTAATAAAGCTAAAGACAAGCCATGTCCCACAGTTGTCCTGATCCTGCCTGTGGTTGCTGTGGGGATATTCCTTGGTGGATTGGTAATGAAAGATACAAGTGGGCATTGTGGCAGGGGCTAAGGTTCTCCTTTATCACCTCATTCACAGCCTTCCTTCTCCTTCTTTTCCATTTCAGTACAAAGTGTGACAATGTGCCTTTTGCAAGGCTTACTGTGTCCTACGATGGGTAAAGTAACCCAAAAATGTAGTATATATCATAAAGGGAAATCTTGTTCACTTCCTCACTTTTAAAACTCCCCAGTTTCTTTCTTTTCTGCATTCCACATTAATGCAGCAGCAGATTCTCTCTCTCTCTCTCTCTCTCTCTGTTCTACACACAAGAGTATGTTGTACAGCACAGAAGTTGAATTTATCACTTTTTTATTAAATATATGTGATTTTTCAAGTGTCCTTTTTTCTTTTTCTTTTAATTACATTTACCCTCCTCTGAAGTATGTCCTTATTGGTAACACGAATGAAAAAGGACATCAAGGTTAATGTTAAACAATATTTACATTTACATTTACATTTATTCATTTAGCAGACGCTTTTATCCAAAGCGAATTACAGATGAAGACAGTGGAAGCAATCAAAAACAACAAAAAGAGTAATGATATATAAGTGCTATAACAAGTCTCAGTTAGGTTAACACAGTACACGTAGCATGGGATTTTAACTAATATAATAAATAAAAAGAAAAACAGATAGATTAAAAAAAAAATAAAAGAATAGAGCAAGCTAGTTAGAGGTCTTTACACATACACACACACACACACACACACATACATATACAATTGCATAATAAATGAAAAGAAAAAAGAATACAAAAAGATTAGAAAGGTAGTTAGATTTTTTAAACAATAGAATTAGAATAGTGAGTGTTAAAGTTAGAGGGTCAAATAAGGATGGAAGAGATGTGTTTTAAGCCGATTCTTGAAGTCGCTAAGGACTCAGCTGCTCGGATTGAGTTGGGGAGGTCATTCCACCAGGAGGGAACATTTAATTTAAAAGTCTGTAAAAGTGACTTTGTGCTTCTTTGAGATGGCACAATCAAGCGACGTTCACTTGCAGAACGCAAGCTTCTAGAGGGCACATAAGTCTGAAGTAGATAAAGGGGTGCAGAGCCAGTGGTAGTTTTGTAGGCAAACATCAATGCCTTGAATTTTATGTGAGCAGCTACTGGAATCCAGTGCAAATTGATAAACAGAGGTGTGACGTGAATTCTTTTTGGCTCATTAAAAATTAATCTTGCTGCCAAGTTCTGAATTAATTGTAAAGGTTTGATAGAATTGGCTGGAAGACCTGCCAAGAGGGCATTGCAATAGTCCAGCCTGGACAGAACAAGAGCTTGAACAAGGAGTTGTGCAGCATGTTCCGAAAGAAAGGGCTTGATCTTGAACAATATATATTATTCATTGTAGTGTATTTTTTCATATGATAATTTAATATGAAATACATTTATAATATATTTCATAATGTCCATTCAAATCAGTTTTACCATTTAATCATTTATCTTTGGATTTTATAAAAGTTTTACAAATATTTCCGAAAACAGATAATAATAATAATAATAATAATAATAATAATAATAATAATAAAAAAAAAAAAAAAAAAAAAACTTTTTTTTTTTTCTAGTTTTAAAGTGTGATTTGACCAAAAAAAAAATATAATCTCCATTGAGAACTACTGCTATAAATCAATTGTGACTCTCAGCCAGAATACAGTGTTTCCAACTGGAAACAAACACCAATCTCAGAATTCCTCCTCAGGACCCCTGAAATAACACATGATGAGCACTCACTCATTTCTCAGGGTAACCAGGACATTTCTTTCCTTACATCTGAATGGGATCCTGTGTGTTCTGACAGTGACATTATGATACATGTTGCCCTGTTTGGCAGGATGCACCACCTCAACTGGACAAGGCAAAAGCAATCAACCTAAAACTGCACTTTTCTAAACCCTAGGCACACAAGATAGATTGTATGTATCCTTTGCATACTATAAAGTACAATAATAATATTTATTTTCATCTCATTTGCATTTGATGATCACAGGTTTTTCACAACTGCAGCTGTGTCTTAACCCTCTCACCAGTAGAGGGCAGCAGATCTGTGTTGCTGGGCCAGTGTCCACGTGGGCCAGGATGTACCCAGAGTTTCACCTCCTGCACTGTCCTCAGCTCCTTCATCAACTCACTGGGCACCAATCCTGGATACATGATCACTATATGGTCAGTTGCATAAGGACAGAATTTAGTTACTGGTCTTTTGTAAGGCAAGAATTGTGCCAGTGAGTATAGATGGTCCACCAACCGACATTCTACTGGCTTTGCAAGTACGTCAACTTATTATACTAACCCTAACTTAACACTACTAATATTCTAAAGAGAGTTAGCTGTCATGTAGTTGCAAAGTTTATTTATCAATAGAGTTTCTAAAGGGCTCAATCAAAATAAAGTATAAATTTGTATTTAATAAAATATTAATTGTAATATTAATATTAATTGCATTTAAATATTTAATAATCATTTAACTATTAAGTTGTAATTTCACAGTTATTACATTTTAATTTTAAATCAGACACTACTTGCTTAGATGCATATTTAGATTTCAACGATGAAAGATGAAAAGCACTAACTGTATATTATGGTTTTAGATGCATTACACCTGACCTTAAGTCCCTGGTATTTGGAATTCAAACTCATGTAATGCGAACACAGGTAAAAGCAATATACTAAACAATAATTCATAAGCAATAATAATGTAGTGTATAATATGTTTTTGCGGAGTGCCGCCACAAATTGAGTGTAAGACTGTGGGAAACACTGCATTGCTAGGCTAAAATGAACCCAAATTGAGCTAGGCATTAAACCTACAAATCTTGTTCATTTTAAAAATCACTTTTACACAAAAATAATAACTATTAAAAGGTAAATATTTATTAAAAACAAGAGAAAAGTCAAAGTAACTTGCATGTAAGAAATGCAGAAAAGTATGTCATTAACAGCTACATAGTTCATAAATAAAGCATTGAACATTTGTTGAATTTAACTTTTGATATATATATATATATATATATATATATATATATATATATATATATATATATATATATATATATATATATATATATAAAATTTAACAGTCCAATTTGATCTTTTTTATATACAAAAACACTATTATACAATAACTGTACAATATGTTCTTCATGTTTATGTTCAATGTAGTTAAGTTCTTTACCGACTATTCTGGCATGACAGTACATTATAAACCACAAAATCAACACTGATATTATAACAATTAACGGACACATGTGTGTGTGAAAGAATGTGAGCATGTGTATGAATGACCGAGTGCAAACTCTTCTACTAAACACAGAACAAGCATTTAACATTGTTTTTACAAATTATACACTTCATAGTCCATGAATACAGATCATGCATCACTGTCAACTTTCATGATCTCTTTAGCCTTATTTGATATAGTCATGAAGAAGCCCCATTAGCACAGTATGTGACATCTTTTCCATCATCCAGGACAGCGTCCTCCATTTAAACCACTGTTGCATCAGATTAGGGGAAAGGACATTCTCCAGCATTCATCCCAGTCACCGCCCGCTCTTCATCAGTGGCCTAAAAAGAGAAACTAATTAAACTATCCATTTTCAGAGGTATACTTTCATAATTTCAACACTTTGTTTTTTTTTTTTGGTTGTTTAATGTCTCTGTCTACCAGACACTTTTATCCAAAATGACTTACAAATGAGAACAGTGGAAGCAATCAAAAACAGCAAAAAGAGCAATGCTATATAAGTGCTATAACAAGTCTCAGTTAACTTAACACAGTACACGTTGTAACGCTTCTTCTCGGATAACTCGTTAAATGCATTAAGTGAAAGAGAAAACGCAGAGTTGGTGTTCCACACATTTAATGGCTGGTACACGACAACGCACTCCTCTCATACATGAGAGATTAACTCTTTCTTGGCGTTACAAATAAAGTAAAGAGAAAAATAACAACGAGAAGGCAGAGCGTACTTATCATCCATGGGGGTCCTCATTAAACACACATATAGTCCTTCTGCGTCATCACCACATAGCGTGCGTTACAAGTCAAGTGATTAGTCTCTTAAAGGGCACACCGCACTATAATGTGATACATGCAAAATACATAGTTTTGGCCGTTACAGATTCCCCACCGGAAAGAAAAAGGCTGTCCCCAGCCGTACACAACATAAGGACAACGGTAAAATTCAACTCCATACATGGAAACTTGGAAATCCATCAACCCAAAACATATTTTACATACAGAAGGCAATAACTGGCATACACGTCAGTACAGCTTCACATTATACAGTATGCTTTTCAACGGCATATCACATAAAAAAAATAAATGTTTGTGTAACCAACCCAAATGTGTAAAACAATTTACTTGTTTTTCCTCAACACAACACATGAAACTATAACAATTAGAACAATGCTTTCTAGAGTCCCACTGCTACGCAAGGAAAGTAAAGCGTATTAGTAACTTTTAATACAGGAGAAATTCAAACAAGCAAACACATTACTACTTCAGATCCAATCTGTCAGTATGATACTCGTTAGTCCATCTATTGTCTGACCACCCTGAGGTGATTCTAGGTGGCAGTCTAGGTCTGAGATTGTAGCGATGACCTTCAAGATCAATGTCAAAGTCAGGAAGATGTGTATGTTGTGAAGATGTGTTAGCATCAGCGTCTGCATTACGAGGACAACTGCTCATGTTATGCTTGGTCACGTCATGTGAATTGTCAATAGGATCGTCACAATTAACATCAGCCTCATTAGGCAGAGAAAAGCAAGCGTCTTGAGGTTGGTCTGCACCCCTCTGTGTCACCAGCAATGTGTCCCCCAACCCCTCATCTGGTGTTTCAGACTCATCCTGAGACCCATTTGGTGTATGGCTGCTGCATGCGTTCCAAGTGTGGAAAGGCTGCATATTGACCACATGATAGACACCAGCATCCTGTCCTGTGTCCAACTTCGCAAGTCTGTAATTCACATCAGACAAAACTTGAGTGACACAGTATGGACCAGAGTACAAGGGTGCCAGTTTTGCTGTAAAATTGGCCAGAGCATCTGATTTAGGGTGGGTTTTCACTCTGACAAGATCACCAATGGCATAAAAAACAGAGCGACGTCTTTTGTCATAATGCTGCTTCCTTTTGTTGTGACTGGTTTCCAGGGCTGCCCTAGCATGGTCATGTGCCTCTTGCAATGTCAAATGTAAGCTCTCAGGATAAGGAATTTCAGGTTCCTTTATTCCATCCCAGACAGGCTGAGTCACCAGGTCCAATGAAGTGTTCAACTCCCTCCCATACAACATCATGGACGGGGTCTGACCTGTACTCTCATGCGGTGCTGTTCGTAGTGCAAAGCAAATGTGTGGAATATATCGGTCCCAGGTTGTATGTTTATCATCCACATATGCTCGAATTGCTGTCTTGAGAGTCCGGTTCACCCTCTCTGTGGCATTTGTCTGTGGGTGATATGCCGTTGTGAGGCGATGTTCTGTTCCCAGAAGAGTGAGCACCCGTTCAAAAAGGTCGCTCATGAAAGGGGAACCTCTGTCTGAAATTAGATATGTGGGGGCCCCATGACGGGAAAACACTTCACTTAGCAGTTTATTTGCTGCCACTTGAGCAGTAGCTTCTCTCACTGCCACGATCTCGACCCACTTTGAAAAATAATCGACAAAAACCAAAATGTAAGAATTTCCACTGGGAGTACGCGGCAAAGGGCCAACGAAATCCACCCCAACATACTCCCAAGGTTTTTGGGGACGAATTGGGACCATTAGACCAGCAGGTTTTCTCTGACTTGGTTTAGTCAGTTGGCAAACCGTGCAAGAGGTTACATATTTCTTCACCTCAGATGCCATTTTAGGCCAGAAAAACCTGTGTTTCAGTCGGGCCAAGGTCTTGGTTATCCCTAAGTGACCCGCAGTTGGGTGATCGTGGTAGTATCTCAGCAAGGTACTTCTGAGAGAAGCAGGAGCATACAGCTTTAAAGATTTCAAGGGGTGGATGCCGCAAGCAGGTTTAGGATCTTGGAAGTACAACAGGCCATCCTGAATGGAATACTGAGAGCAATCATCCATCTCACTCTCCTGTTGTAATGCGGCCTCCATTTTACGGAGGAGATCACCTGTGATTGGATCATCAAGCTGTAATTGTCTGACATGAGAGCGATCCGTAAGTGTCACTGAAGGTAGCGTACGGAGATCAAGACCACCAATCACAGCGTAGTCAGGAAGAAGGTCCATTGGTGGCACATCATCTGCTAGAGGATTCCTTGACAGCGCATCAGGGACTTTGTTTCGAGATCCAGGCTTGTGGACAACATCGAAATCGAAGTCCTGAAGGCGGAGAGACCAACGAGCAAGGCGGCCAGTGGGGTTGGGACGGGACATCAACCACCTGAGCCCGCTGTGGTCAGTGAAGACTGTGACATGGAGACCCTCAATGTAAGGCCTAAAGTGCTCAAGGGCCCAAATGACGGCCAGACATTCCTTCTCGGGCGTTGAATAAGGTTTCTCCGATTTATGCAGGGCACGACTAGCATACGCCACAGCAACTTCCCTGCCATGCAGATCTCTCTGCATCAGTGCAGCTCCTAGTCCCGCATCACAGGCATCGGCATGAACAAAGAAAGGTAGAGAGAAGTCAGGAAAACTTAGCACTGGTGCCGAAGTTAATTTTTGTTTCAGAAGGTCCATGGCGTCTTGGCATGCAGAGTCCCACACAAAAGGAGCATCATTTTTAGTGAGCGCAAACAGTGGTTCAGCGTGGTGGGCGTAGTCCTGTATGAACCGTCGGTAATAGCCTGATAGGCCCAAAAACTGCCTCACTTGCTTCACATTGACAGGGGTTTTAAAGTCCATAACAGCCTTCACTTTGGCCTGGTCCGGCAGGATGCCACTCGGACAGACGCGGTACCCCAAAAAGGTGAGCTCTCTGCGACAAAACTGGCATTTGACCAGTTTAATGGTCAACCCGGCAGACTTGAGCCGTGAAAGGACTTCCCTGAGGTCATTGAGATGTTGCTTGAAAGTGGGCGAAGCCACAACAATGTCGTCCAAGTAGACTGCACAGCACCTATAAATAAGACCAGCCAAGACACTGTTCATTAGTCTTTGAAAGGTCGCTGGTGCATTGCACAGACCAAATGGAAGCACACGGAACTGAAATAGCCCACAATGTGAAACAAAAGCAGTCTTAGATTTAGAGTCTTCTGCCATGGAGACCTGCCAGTATCCCCGAGCAAGGTCGATCGTGGTCAAAAATTTTCCTCTAGAAAGGAAGTCTAAGGACTCATCAACTCTTGGTAATGGATAAGAGTCCTTCACAGTAAGCTGGTTCAACCCACGATAGTCCACACAAAATCGTGGTTCACCACAAGGTTTCTGAACAATCACCACGGGGGCTGCCCAAGGACCTGTTGCCGGTTCAATGATGCCATCGTTCAACATTTTTCCTATTTGATCCTCAATCAAACGCTTTTTAGCTGGGGAGGTTCGATAAGGGGGAAGGTGGACTGGCTTGGCGTTCCCCGTGTCAATGGAGTGCTCAATTAGTGATGTGCGACCCAGATGACCGTCAAAGAGATCAGAAAAACTTTCAAGTAGCCCTGACAGTTGTTCCTTCTCAGCATTACTCAGACATGCTTCTTCAACCTTTTCTCGAAGTGCGGAAGATAGGACTTCCATAAATAACAAACTGCTTTCCGACTCCTGCACTTCCCTGCCTTCCATCTCCTCTATTAATAAAGGATCGTTGCCTATGACAACAGTTCTGGATGGGATGTGAATGGTGATGGAGGCACGCAACATGAAGTCCATCCCCAAGACCAAGGTTGAGGGTAAGCGTGGGACAATGGCAAACCTGTGATAAAAACGCTGTCCCATGAAGCCAAAAGCCAACCATGTCAGCCCTAAGGGTTGGCATGCCCCACCATCTGCTAGTTGGATTGGGGGAGCAGACCATGGTTTAATGTTAACCTTCAGTTTGGCATGATTCTGAACAATGTCCGCTTGCACCGCAGAAAGTGATGCGCCTGTGTCAAGTGTAGCATCTAACACCTGGCCATGTAGGTTAATCTTGACTCTAAATGGAGTGTTCCAAAAGGAAGGTGATGTGGGATCTTCCACATGGCAAAGGACAGGATGTTCTGGAACAGCAGCATTAGACGGTTGAGGCGAAATTATCTTCTGGAGGGAGGATTGCCTCTGCGAATCATCCTCCCCCCTTTGGAGTTTCCCTTGTGCCTTACAAATGAGCTTCCTTCCCCTGCATTGCTACTTTCAGGGTCGTTTGTAACTCTTGCATCAAGAGCATGTTCCGAATGAGCATTAGGGGACTCACTTTGTTGTGAGCCATTTCCAGAAAGTGAGTTGCAGTCTGGACATGTTCGAGAAGTGAAGCCAGGGCGTGAGCACTTGTAACAGTAGGTTTCTTTGACAAATTTAGCTTTATTCTGCATTGCAGGCAATGAACATTTACTTGGTCCCAGGACCACATGGAGCTCGTGAGCCCTCAGCAGAAGATCCATACCAGAGGAAACAGAAGTTCCATAGAGAGCCACTCTATACTTTTCAAGAGCATGTTTACAAATAAGGTCGATTTGTTCTTGCTCCGGCGGAGGAGTTTTCAGTTTTCTGAATTCACTTAGCATGTGAGCCACAAAAGTAGGAAGGGGCTCTTCAGGGCTTTGCATACGGTCCAAGATACCTCTCATTATTTGTTCCTGGCTGTCAGAAGGAAGAAAGACTTTCCTGAAGAAATCACAGAACTGGGCCCATGTAACGACATGTGCGTCAAGGACTGAAAACCATTTCTTTGGCTCTTTTGCTAAAAACCGTGGCAGCTCGAGAAGAATCTGAGCATCGGTTAAATCAAGGGAGGTTCTGTACACATTGACCGATTGTAGCCAATCCTCAGGGCTAACGTGTCCGTCTCCCGCAAACACAGGTGGTTCAAGCCTTGACTGGTACAGAACAGATGCGAGGATTCTACTAGTATTACTCACATCAGAAGAATTGGGCTGTGGTGAGAAAGTCGTGTTTGCGTGAGAAAAGTTATTGGTGGTGGTACTTTGTAATGGCATTCGGTCTGGAGGAATATGGATGTGTGGCGTAGAGCTGGCCATAGGAGGGAGCTGCACATGTGGTGCTGCAGGGTTGTTGACATCAGGAGGACCAAAACGTCTTAATATACTCTGCTGCAACTGGAGAGAATCGTTGAGGCACTGTTGCAACACAGATACTTCAGCTTGTAAGAGCTCCACTTGAGTCTCCAGGCTCACACGCTTAGGTAACTTTGGTCTCTGTCTGGGGGCAGAATCTGGTAATGTGTAAGTCAAGTCAGTGTTAAAGTCTGGGTGATAAGCCATATCAGCTAATGTGCATTTACATAACCAGCAATCTAGAAATTGTAAAAATTCTAAATGTAACCCAGAAAAATACAACCCGTTATTAAAATGCACACACCATCAATAAAATCTTCAAAAAAAATTCAACAATTCCTTTGAGTTAGTTATAGTCTATTTTGCAAGAGCTTAGTATTTTTCGTAACAGAATAGGCCCAGAGCAAAAGAATATGTTGCTTTAAATTGAATGAAATGTTACTTGACCATGGAAAAATGTCCGGAGTTTGAAACTATTCCTCAGTCCAGCATAAGTAAATACAGTTCACGATGAAGAAAAACTGTTCCAACAGGTGTATTATTTCCTCAAAATGTTCAAAACGAAATTCCAATGCACAACAAAAATAAACCACAAGTAGTCTTTGAAAAAGAAAAATCTCTGCTGTTCGCTTGTGCAGTCAAATTCAACGTGCACACACACACAAAAATCCTTGCTGAAATATCCCAAAAAGATTATATACAAAAAAAATATCAGTCTGTGCTTGGAAAACAGGCAGGGAAAATTTTTAAATTAGATCACTCCCTCAAAAGAAAAAATAATCCTTTGTTCCAACTGAACTATTTCGTTCAAAAAAACATCACCACCAGCTTGTAAACAATATCAAAATGTTCAATAAAGCACAAAGTCCAAATGTTGCAGATTAATCCGCTGTCAACAAAACTGCGTCATCCACTCACGCAGAAATACAGGTGTTCCTTCCTTGCGCACATGGCAACCAGATTTAGCAAGCTAATCTCACCAGCTTCCAGGATGCCGATTGAACACTCTCACGGCTCCCCAACTCCCGTACTAGTTTTAGGGTTTCATCGCCGTAGGTCCCACACAGATGACGGATCCAGCTTCAGTTGTTCGGGCGCCAATTGTAACGCTTCTTCTCGGATAACTCGTTAAATGCATTAAGTGAAAGAGAAAACGCAGAGTTGGTGTTCCACACATTTAATGGCTGGTACACGACAACGCACTCCTCTCATACATGAGAGATTAACTCTTTCTTGGCGTTACAAATAAAGTAAAGAGAAAAATAACAACGAGAAGGCAGAGCGTACTTATCATCCATGGGGGTCCTCATTAAACACACATATAGTCCTTCTGCGTCATCACCACATAGCGTGCGTTACAAGTCAAGTGATTAGTCTCTTAAAGGGCACACCGCACTATAATGTGATACATGCAAAATACATAGTTTTGGCCGTTACAACGTTACAAGAGCTTTTAAATAATATAATAAATAAAAAGAAAACAGATAGAATTGAAAAAGAATAGAACAAGCTAGTTTTAGAGGTCTTTACTCTCCCCATGTTGCTCCAGACCCATACAAACTCTGCAAATTTTTGGGACACAAATAAATATATTTAATATTCTCTTAATTTTTGTCTTCCATTGTAAGTGTGGGAGACCAATATTTTCTTTTGAACATATGTGTTTGCTATCATATAATTTAAGATTTATTCATATATAAATATCGTAATGGATTACTTCTACAATAATATTATAATCCAATTTATATTTTCCGATAATATTCGAAAACTGATGAAAAGGAGAGACCTTGCCTTGAAAACATTTATTAAGACCCGAAGGGACACTGATTTGAAACTATTTAAAGGTTTGCTTAACCAAGTTAGAATGTCGTAATCAAATTATTATATTCAAGCTCTAACAGAGGCTAAAGGGAATGGCAAATTAATGTGGAAACAAAAAGCTTACTAATTCCAAAGGGTAACGCCACCCAAACAACATATGAACTTAAAATGGGGGAACACACCATAATTGGATTCAATAACTTTTTCATACAATCTGTTAAGAAACTAGTGTCACGGTTGATAAACCGTGATCTGAGGTTGTTTACACTTTGTGGTGAATTCTGTGTGTCCTGCGTCTGCACTGATTAGTTGTGGGCGTCTCCGTTAATTGTATCAGCAACAGCTGCCACTCATTACTCATCTCCTATGTAATGGCTTGTCTCACGTCTTGTGTTTGTGAGATCGTTGTTTCATGTCGTTGTGTTTACCCCTGTCTGGCTTCTGTGTAGTTGGCGTTTGGATGTCTGTGTTTCCCCAGAACCTCATCCACTCTCCGCACGATCACTCAGCCACGGACACTTACCTTTGGCTCTGTTCCCCGCAGTTCCTGTGCCACTCTCTCCTGCTGCCTCACGCCGTCAAGACCCGGACTCCTCACCTACACTCCACTACCGTCTGGATTTATCACCGTCTATCGTCTCCCTGGAGTGTTACCGCCTCATCGTCTTTGTGTGTCTTTGTACTATATCTCATCATCTCATTAAATCTTGTTAACTCGCTATTGTTTCCGGACTGTCTTTTCACCAGCCGTCACAGAACGATCTCACTCAACATGGAAGCAGCGAGCACCAACACCCTCACCGATTTCATGCACCATAGCGTCAAGAGAATGGATCAGCAGCAGGAGAGCATCTCGAACACCGGACGCGCTGTCCAAGCGCTGGTGGCACAGGTGTCCGAGCTCACCCAGCAGATCCATCAGCTCACGTCTCCCACTGTGCCCATCGCCCCGCCTGTGCCGACTGTTCCCCCAGGGATTCCCCAGGACCACTTCCGGCCTGAGCCGCGACTTCCAGCGCCGGTGAGTTACGCTGGTGAGCCAACTTATTGCAGAACATTCCTTAACAAGTGCTCTATGCATTTTGCCCTGCAGCCCCGCACTTTCGCCACAGAAGAATCCAAGGTAGCGTTCACGCTCACACTTTTATCGGGCAAGACTACCTTATGGGGAACGGCGGTGTGGGAGAATCAACATCCGTGCTGTGCCTCGTTCCACCTACTATCTGACGAGATGAAGAGAGTTTTCGACCGGGCCGCGACCGGCAGGGAGGCCGCCCATCGCCTCTCGGAACTCCGACAAGGACATTCATCTGTCACAGAATATTCCATCGAGTTCTGTACCCTGGCGGCCGCGTGCCAGTGGAACGAGGCGGCGCAGTGGGATAGATTCCTGCATGGGTTATCCGACCGTGTGCAGCAGGAAATCTACCTCCTCGAGCTGCCCCCTACCCTCAACGAACTCATCGACCTGGCGTTGCGGGTGGAGGCCAGGTTTAATCGCCTGGGCCACCAACACAGTCCTTCCAGACCTCCATTCTCTCCTGGTAGGGGGCGCTTGAGTCGAGAGAACACGGTCGGTTCTGTCGACGATCACGAGCCCATGCAGGTGGGTCGAGCTCGGCTGTCCCGGAGGGAGAGGGAACGGCAGAGGTCCCAAGGACTATGTTTATACTGTGGAGACTCTGACCATAACATCTACTCATGCCCTAAACCTGAGGCTACTATCGGGCGGGATCTCCGCTGAGAAGTCCTCACCTACATCATCGACCCTCCTTCCAGTGAAACTGCGGTGGACAAATCAACATCACGAGTGTCACGCCCTTCTGGCACATCACTTGAACATTCCTGTCCTTCCTGTGTCTCTCCCCATCCATGTCACCGCACTCAACGGCCAGGAACTGCCTCACGTCACCCACCATACTGAACACATCACACTCATCACATCTGGCAACCATCAAGAAACCATATCTGTTTTTCTAAAGGACTCCCCTGTTGCTCCCATTGTATTAGGTCACCCCTGGTTGTCCAAACATAATCCACGAGTGGAATGGGGTTCTAACACTGTCACATTGTGGAGTGAAAGATATCATGAGTCGTGTCTGGTTTCTGCTTGTCCTGTTGTTCCTGTTTCTGTCTTACAGAAGGAGACCATGGCTTTGCCAAACGTGCCCGTTGAGTATCTGGACCTGAAGGAAGTGTTCAGTAAGTCCCGGGCTGCTTCTCTTCCTCCGCTTCATCCCTACGACTGTGCCATAGACTTAGTGTCAGGTAAATCTCCGCCTAAAGGCAAGTTATACTCTCTTTCTATTCCTGAGAGGGAGGCCATGGAGAAATATATTTCTGATTCCCTAGACTCTGGGTTCATCCGTCCTTCCTCATCTCCAGCGGGGGCGGGGTTCCTTTTTTGTGGGTAAGAAGGATGGTTCTCTGCGATCTTGTATTGATTACCGAGAGCTGAACAACATTACTATTAAGAATACTTATCCGTTACCACTCATGTCTTCAGCTTTCGAGAGGTTGCAGGGAGCATCTGTATTCACAAAATTGGATTTACGTAACGCATCAGGAAGGGGGATGAATGGAAAACTGCCTGTAATACCCCTAGAGGGCACTTTGAATATTTGGTGATGCCGTTCGGGCTCTCCAACTCGCCCAGGGTTTTTCAAGCACTCATGAATGACGTGTTGAGAGATATGGTAGATCAGTTTATATATGTTTACCTGGATGACATACTGATTTTTTCTTCATCTCTCCAGGAACATGTTTAACACGTCAGACGAGTGCTCCAGAGGTTATTAGAGAATGGGCTTTTTGTCAGGCCGAAGAAGTGTGTATTCCATGCACAGGCGGTCCCCTTCATAGGGTTTATTGTGTTGTCTGAGGGAATACGAATGGACCCTGACAAGGTAAAGGCTGTGATAGATTGGCCATCTCCAGATTCCCGTAAGGCCCTACAGCGGTTTCTGGGGTTCGCCAATTTCTATCTGCGTTTTATTCGGAATTACAGCCAACTAGCCTCACCTCTGACAGCCTTGACCTCCCCCAGTACTACGTTCAGGTGGTCTGACGCAGCTGAGGCTGCGTTCTCTAACCTCAAGAACCGCTTTGTTTCGGCTCCCATCCTTGTCGCCCCTGATCCCACACGGCAGTTCGTGGTGGAGGTTGACGCATCAGAGGTGGGGGTAGGAGCAGTGTTGTCCCAACGTGCTGCTTCAGACGATAAGGTCCACCCTTGCGCGTTTTTCTCTCATCGATTATCTCCTGCCGAACGTAATTATGACATTGGCAATAGAGAGTTGTTGGCGGTCAAATTAGCGTTGGAGGAGTGGCGCCACTGGTTAGAGGGTTCAGGGGTTCCCTTTATTGTTTGGACCGATCATAAGAATTTAGAGTACATCAGAACTGCTAAAAGACTCAATTCCAGGCAAGCTCGGTGGGCCCTTTTTTTCGGCCGTTTTGAATTTACCCTATCGTACCGCCCGGGTTCCAAGAATGTTAAACCCGATTCTTTGTCACGTCTTTTTGATCCCTCCGCCCGTCCCGCTACTCCAGAGTGTATTTTGCCTGAGAGAGTAGTAGTCTCAGCACTCGTATGGGAGGTCGAGTCGAAGGTCAAGACGGCCTTAGAAGGGGTAACGCCTCCGTCCGGTTGCCCACCGAACCGCTTATTTGTGCCGGAGGAGTTAAAGTCCGTAGTTGTCCTGTGGGGTCATTGTTCCAACATGGCTTGTCATCCAGGGATAAGTAGAACTAATGGGTTGGTTAGACAATGATTCTTGTGGCCACGTATGGCTCGCGACGTCCGCGATTTTGTTTTGGCTTGCGCAGTTTGTGCCAGTGGTAAGTCATCTAACCGACCTCCTGATGGGCTCCTTCAACCGCTGTCTGTCCCTTCGAGACCCTGGTCACATATCGCTCTAGATTTTGTTACCGCCCTCCCGCCCTCTAATGGCATGCCAGTCGTTTTGACTGTAGTGGACCGGTTCTCGAAGGCGGCACATTTCATTCCCTTGCCCAAATTACCTACAGCCAAGGAGACAGCGGTTACTGTTTTAGATCACGTCTTTCGGCTCCATGGCCTCCCGGTAGACGTGGTTTCAGACAGGGGATCCCAGTTCATATCCAAATTTTGGAAAGAGTTTTGCAAGTTATTAGGAGCGTCAGTTACCTTGTCTTTGGGTTATCATCCCCAAAGCAACGGAAAATCTGAGCGAGCCAACCAAGATTTGGAAAGGACGTTGAGATGTTTAGTCTCCAAGAATCCTTCTTCCTGGAGTCAACAACTCTCTATGGTGGAGTACGCCCACAATTCGTTGCCAGTGTCAGCTACGGGCCTCTCTCCGTTTCAGTGTAGTGTAGGGTACCAGCCACCAGCGTTTCCCAGTCTGGAATCTGAAGTCGCGGTCCCCTCTGCTCACGCATTTGTCCAGACGTGCCACCGCACCTGGACCAGAGCCCGTGAGACTCTGCTCCGGGTGAGGGAGCGCACTATGGCCAATGCCGATCGCCACCGGTCAAAGCCTCCCGTCTACGTCGTGGGTCAAAAAGTGTGGCTTTCTACCAGTAACATTCCATTGCGATCCGTTTCTAATAAACTAGCTCCCAAATTTATCAGCCCATTCACTATCACCAAGATCATTAGTCCGGTGACAGTCTGCCTCAAACTACCTCCTGCATACAAGAGGATACACCCCGCCTTTCATGTGTCCAAAATTAAACCTGTGTTTTATAGTAGTAGTAGTAGTAGTAGTAGCCCTTTATTGTCACTAGTCACAAGTACCAGCGAAATTAGCCATCAACCTGTCCATACATACATACATACAATATATCAGTGGGGTAGACAGGACAGGAAGACAGGGTATTTGAGAAAGAAATAAGTACAGCATAACATTAGGTAAGTGAGGAGAAAAAAACCAACACCCAGACTATGCTCCTTATGGGAGCACAGTATGAGAACAGGAAAAACACCTCAGCACAAAAAAGCACATAATCAATACACCATAGACACACGACTTTGCAACTGGGTACGGAACTTGGGGTGGTTGAGGTAATCCAGCGCAGGCAAACAGCCATCCGGTCCCAGCAGCTTGAAAGCGCTAGTCACAGACCCGCCTGCCAGACTGGCGGAACAAAGCGGCGAAGGTGGGGGATGGGGGTTGGGAGGGTGAATGCATATCTGTATATGTGTAAGAGTTTGTGTATTTGTAGGCCTGGAGAGTTGAGACTCTCTCTAGATGCCTCAGTCCGCAGATTTTACAGCGTCACAGCAAGTTGCCATGGAGACGTCCTTGGTCAGGTCCTAGATAGAGTCAACAATCAGCAGGTGTCTGTGGGAGAGGGTGAAGGAATGCAAGAGAAGCCAAGCTGCCCTGCTCGCCTGGGAGATTTTTGTCATCCAGCCAAGGCTGGTAAAGAAAGCCAAAAGAAGATAAAATACCAGTTGTTTGGTCTAGTAGCCGCATTTCTTTTCACGGTCACTATGATTTTTCATTGTCCATTGGTCTCCAAATTCTCCAATTTCTTTTCCAAATCCGTGAGCTTCTTCATGATGTTATCCATATTGCGGTTAATAGTCTCAGTCTCAATGCTGACCGCTCTGCCCACTACTTCAATCATGACGGGCAGCCTTGTGAGGCTTTGGACGGCTGTTCCCGTCTTCTTAATTTTCCGATAACCCAGGGCAAAGCCTAATCCAATCAGCAAAAGACCTGTTATCATGGTTCCGAATAGGTAGATGTCTTCAATGTCCTCCACGGAAAGAGTCGCCAGACACACGACCCGCCAATTCGCCCACGCGTCCATCGTGTAGCCAGCTGCAAACGTTCTGGCAGGGCAGTCAGGTTCCCCCGAACCCAGGCTTCTCGTCGAGAAGATGGTGTCAATTGCGTTGAGAGACCAATTTATCAAGTCCATATTCCAGTTTAGGAGAGCAGTGCAGAGAGAGTCTCTCAAGTAGACAAGACAAGAAAAAACAAGCGAAGCAAGGAAAGGCAGGGAGGAGAGGAAAGAAATGCGACCGCCTCCGTTGAGAGCAAGAGAGAAACGTATTAATCCGCCTACTCCGGTTCCCCCGCCACCGCGTCTCGTAGATGGGGAACCGACTAATTCGGTTAATCGTATTCTGGGGGGGTACTTTTTAGGGAAGTCGTGGCCTAATGGTTAAAGGGTTGGACTCCCAATCGAAGGGTTGTGAGTTCTAGTCTCGGGCCAGACGGAATTGTGGGTGGCGGTAGTGCATGAACAGCTCTCTCTCCACCTTCAATACCACGACTTAGGTGCCCTTGAGCAAGGCATCGAACCCCCAACTGCTCCCTGGGCACCGCAGCATTAATGGCTGCCCACTGCTCCGGGTGTGTGCTCACAGTGTGCGTGTGTGTGTTCACTGCTCTGTGTGTGTGCATTTAGGATGGGTTAAATGCAGAGCACAAATTCTGAGTATGGGTCACCATACTTGGCTGAATGTCACTTTACTTCACTACTGTCACGGTTGGTAAACCGTGATCTCGGGTTGTTTACACTTTGTGGTGAATTCTGTGTGTCCTGCGTCTGCACTGATTAGTTGTGGGCGTCTCCGCTAATTGTATTAGCAACAGCTGCCACTCATTACTCATCTCCTATATAATGGCTTGTCTCACGTCTTGTGTTTGTGAGATCGTTGTTTCATGTCGTTGTGTTTACCCCCGTCTGGCTTCTGTGTAGTTTGCGTTTGGATGTCTGTGTTTCCCCAGAACCTCATCCACTCTCCGCACGATCACTCAGCCACGGACACTTACCTTCGGCTCTGTTCCCCGCAGTTCCTGTGCCACTCTCTCCTGCTGCCTCACGCCGTCAAGACTCGGACTCCTCACCTACACTCCACTACCGTCTGGATTTATCACCGTCTATCGTCTCCCTGGAGTGTTACCACCTCATCGTCTTTGTGTGTCCGTGTACTATATCTCATCATCTCATTAAATCTTGTTAACACTATTGTTTCCGGACTGTCTTTTCACCAGCCGTCACAACTAGCATCAAGCTTTCTATGCTGTAACGGTATAGGCCTGCTTGAAGGTCAAGATAACTCATTCCAGCTCAGGGAGGTTGGTCAGACAGCTGTTTTGAAAGCTTAACAAGACCTAAACACCACCTTCTCAAAAGATATGTTTAATTTAGATACAGCTTTTCTTAAAGGATATAGCATTATTCTGGTCCAGCCTATCACTAATCTTGTTAATATTTCCATTAAATTCCCAGATGGGTGGAGAAATGCTCTAGTAATACCGATTTTTAAATCAGGACATGACAGAATGTCTTGTAATTATAGACCTATCAGTCTTCTCCCAGCTTTGTCTAAAGTTTTAGAGAAGATTGTTTCAGAAATGTAGTATGTCCAGATATAGGTCTACTGATGTATGCAGATGACACAGAGGTGTATGCATCTGCTGATACATGTATCTCTGTGGCTGACAAACTTAATGCTAATTTAGAAAGTATATCATCTTGGCTGGCCTCTTCTTGTTTAACTTTAAATACTAAAAAACACACTTTGCCTGCTTTTCTATTAAAAAAACTACCTCTGACACAACTTTTGAACATAAAAATTAATGGGGAATTTATTGAATAAGTACCTGAAGTGAAGTATCTTATCATAAATATAGATTATCAGTTGAATTTTAAATGTCACAAAAATAAAATCTGTAAAACCATTAGGGCCAATTTGAGCTGTTGTATGATGATAATAAATTGTCTGACTCTTGACTGTGCTTTTATTTTTTTTAATTCTATGATTCTTTCATATATATCTTATGGCTTGACCACATGGTCCCAAGCTCATCATTCATCAGTCAAAACCATAGAGTGTCTTTACAACCGAGCCTTGAAAGTTCTGGACAAGAATAGAATAAGTTACCGTCACTGCCAAATTCTAAGTTAATATAAGATTTTGTTCATTTTATTTCTCTGCATCTGGTTAAACTGGTCTTCAAATGCTTAAATGATGCTGCTCCACTTACCACTTTGCAAAATAGTGATAAAACAGCAAAGTAATAGATCCACCAGATTTGCTTCTAAAGTTAAATGTAACATCCCTTTTCGTAGAACATCATTTGCCCAGGTTGCCGTTTCAGTGAAAGGGGCAAAATTATGGAATGCTCTGCCAGATCATCTGAAATCCATCCCGGTACTAGCCACCTTCAAAAAAAAAAAAAAAGGAAAAAAAAAAAAACAATTAAATTGTGGTTAATTCAGGAACATTGTTGTTCTCATATATATATATATATATATAGTCTTTTGACTTTGCCCATTCTGTATACTTTTAGTCCTTCTTTATTATTTTCCATTGTTTTTTCCATTTTTATCCTTTTTCTTTCCCATTCTTTTGTTAATGTTGATGTTAATGTTAAACTGTATATATATATATATATATATATTTTTTTTTTATCAAAAAAGCCCTACTAGGTACAAGTGTTGTAAATGACGTTCAAAGTTTCTGTTATTTGTATCTGTCCCTATCTAAATAAATGTAATAATAATAATAATAATAATAATAATAATAATAATAATGATAACTCTGTATTTATGAGGCGTGAAAATACTAATTATTTAGACTATAAATGGATTAACAAAAAATTGAGAAAATAAAAAAAATATATTAATTTGTGTGAATACAGTAATAAGTCTTAGAGGTTTGGAATGACATGAGGGCAAGTAAAAAAAAAAAATTGTGGGGATTATTCCTTTAAGCGGGAAGACCAAAAATGATGACCCTCCAAATCAGACAACTCCAAAGTTGGTTTGAGTTCTGCAATGAAAAACACAGACATCAACGGTCTTAATGAAAAGAGCACGTAATCACACCCCAGCTGGCACATGACCGACCTTCATCGTTGAAATATGGTTGAAATAAGGTCAGTTGTGGTTTCAACGGTGAAACAATGTTGATTCAACGTTTAAAGCCGAATGGTTGAAAAACTTCCAGCACATGACCAACTTTCAACTTTGAAATATGGTTGAAATAAGGTCAGTTGTGGTTTAAATGTTGAAACAACATTGATTCAACGTTTAAAGATAAACAGTGAAAAAGTTTCAGCACATGACCAACTTTCAACGTTGAAATATGATTGATATAAGGTCAGTTGTTTTAACGAAACAACGTTAAAAATGTTTAATGCTAAATGGTTGAAAAAGGTTAACAAACTTTTAAATTATTTATATTAAATTAAGATTATTATTATTTTAATAGCATTTAAAAATATTTTTGTCATGATACCTATTATAAAATCTAAAGTTATATGTTAAATATTATCATCATTAACAACATTAAAACTAAATACATTTTGCTGCTTTATCACACTGAAACAACTCCATTGGTCGTTTTATTTTATTACTTTGATCAGTTAATCTGGCAGTCATTCAGGTAACTGGACAATGAATCGGTTCGCGCCTTTGTACATTTAAAAATATGACCGTTATTGTCGTCTTTCTGTGAGTGAGGCAGCTAACTGTGAGCTGCTTGCTCGTTATAACTGACTGCTCGGTCGGTCCTGAATTATTTAATATTTGCCTGTAAACATTTTTATTTTTATTTTGAGCAAATTTGAGTCGTGGCATGTCAAAGAAGAACAAAAACTGAACACAAGAAGGGTCAGATGTGATCCGTGAGGTCCTGCAAACATACTGGCAAAATGAGGTAAGAAAATCACTATCTTTATTATCTTTTGAAAATAGTAAAGTATAACCAGAGTTTACAAATGGGTAGCTTAAAGGACATGTAACCTGCAGAAGATAAATAAATACCCTTGTGTGTATTTTTGCATTGCTTTATCACAGATGATCAAGTTAGATGCTCACCTAATGTGTTGCTGGTAAGTTAAAAGGATAGTTCACCCAAAAATCTAAATTATGTCATTAATAACTCACCCTCATGTCGTTCCAAACCTGTAAGACATCCATTTATCTTCGGAACACAGTTTAAGATATTTTAGATTTAGCTCTCAGTCCCTCCATTGAAACTGTGTGTACGGTATACTCTCCATGTCCAGAAAGGTAAGAAAAACATCTTCAAAGTAGTCCATGTGACATCAGAGGGTCAGTTAGAATTTTTTGAAGCATCGAAAACACATTTTGGTCCAAAAATAGCAAAAACTACGACTTTATTCAGCATTGTCTTCATTGTCAATCTCTTCCGTGTCTGTTGTGAGAGAGTTCAAAACAAAGCATTTTGTCATATCCGGTTCGCTAACGAATCATTTGATGTAACCGGATCTTCTTGAACCAGTTCACCAAATCGAACTGAACCGTTTGAAATGGTTCGCGTCTCCAATACGCATTAATCCACAAATGACTTAAGCTGTTAACTTTTTTAATGTGGCTGACACTCCCTCGGAGTTAAAAAAAACAAATATCCCGGAGTAATTAATATACTCAAACAGTACACTGACTGAACTGCTGTTAAGAGAGAACTGAAGATGAACACTGAGCCGGATATGACAAACTGCTTTGTTTTGAACTGTCTCACAACAGACACGGAAGAGAAGACCATGATGAATAAAGTCGTAGATTTTTGCTATTTTTGGACCAAAATATATTTTCGATGCTTAAAAAAATTCTAACTGACCCTCTGATGTCACATGGACTACTTTGAAGATGTTTTTATTACCTTTCTGGACATGGATAGCATACCGTACAAACAGCTTCAATGGAGGGACTGAGAGCTCTCAGACTGAATCTAAAATATCTTAAACTGTGTTCCAAAAATAAACAGAGGTCTTACGGGTTTGGAGCAACAAATTGGGTGAACTAACCCTTTAACGTTATGTGTTAATGTGTGTCTTTTAAATATTTTTTCCACATTTCCCTGATATGAATCCCATGCATTAGATGTGTTATATATGTTTTTATTCTAATAATAGTTTCAAAGGGTTTTCTGAAACATAAGTGCAAATTTCGGTACAGTTTAAATTAATTAATGAAAATCCATTTAAAAAATGAATTAGGATTGTTTAAAGCAGTAGTTCTCAGTGTCAGACCCTCTCTAGTGGTTACGCAGGTGAATCACTAAATTAAATATTAATGTTAATACAGTTTAATTTAATCTTTGAGTAAGGCTTTTTTGTAAATTTAAGTACAGTTAATGAACAGTAAAGTTATGTAACTTTGGTTATAACACATTTTAATTTAAACTAAGTGTTCATTTACCTGTATGTAAGCACAGTGTAGTGTTAATGTTCAAAGTGTATTTACCATGGTAAAGTGGCTGACAACAATAAATATTCTTATTAGAATAAGACTGCCTCATTTTTTTTAAGTGTAGAGCTGTAGCTGAATAGTTAGGCCTACTTTACAATTTTGAGCATGTGGTAGTTTATTGAAGTTGATTGTAAAGCCATTGCTGCCAGTCATTTGATTGTTAACCTTTATCATGTACTGTTGATCTAAATGCAAACTAGGATCTCATTGAACATACAAGTGTGTGAATTTATACATGGTGTAAGGTACGACAGTGAAACAACATCGTGTTATCAACGTTGATTCACTTTTCAAAATCAACACCTCATTCAGCGTTAATCCAAGGTCGGCAGAATGACTGTACTTCACCCGTGATGAAGGTCAGATGTTGAAACCGCGTTGCGATTTCAACAGTGAATCAACATTGTGATTTCAATGGTGAATCAACGTTGTGATTTCAACGTTGATCCAATTTGCAAAATTGAAAGGTTATTCAACGTTGATTCAACCATGGTACCTGACGTTGTTTCAATGTTGATTCAACGTTGTAATGCTGGCTGGGACTGTTGTTGCATCAAAAGGAGGTACTGGTTGATTGGAAGGTGTACAGGTGCAGGAGATGAGTGTTTGAGTGAGGGAGTGCATGGTGGATGAACAGCCTGACCGACTTATGACAATTACATAAGTCCGTTTCCTTTAGGAAACTAACATACATTCAGTTTAACCGTGAAAAATAAGATAACAAATTAATAGAGTAAAACCGTAGAGTGTAACCGTAACCATAACCGTCTATTAACACCTCAAAAAGTGCAGATTTTGTAAAATCTTATATAAATATGACATCAGACACTCATGGACGTTATATTAAAAGTAAGTTACCTCTTCCATACAGTAATATTAAAGGAGGCCGTTAAGACCTCCGTTTCTGAGGCGAAAACCATGTTCGTGTATTTTTCTATATAATGTTAAGCTCTTTTGTTTCCGCCTTTCATAAAACCGGGTAAACAATCAACGCTTACTTTACATTATACATTTTTACTTACCATAATGTCTTTCACTCGCTTCTCGCTTCTTTCACGCTGAGGAAAATGGCAAGCTTCTCGCACTGGAGACGTATGAGTTTAGCGTGACGTGCATTCACGTCAGCGTTCCCAACCCATCGCCGCTGGGTTATAAACAAAATTGGTTTTCGAAACTAAATTTCAACCCAAACTGCGCAGCGGTCTCAACCCAGCATTTGGGTTGAAAAAAAACAACAACCCAGGTTTAAGTTCTTTTTGGGGTTATCAGGAGAAAATGACTCATAACGCGTATATGTGTTAATCGAATCGAGATGGTTAATGGTAGTTAATGAAAATACAGATGTTCACTGTTAGTTCATGTTAATTTGCATTAACTAATGTTAACAAGCACAACATTTGAATTGTATAATGCATTGGTAAATGTTCAAATTAACATTAGCTAAGATTAATAAGTGCTGCAGAACTACTAGAGTTGGGTCCGAGTCCACCTTTGTCGAGTACGAGTCAAGACCAAGTCCACAAACATCGAGTCCAAGTCCGAGTCCGAGTCCAAAAGGGGCCGAGTTGGACTCAAGTCCGAGTTCTTAAAGACCGAGTCCGAGTCGAGTCCGCCCGAGTCCAGAAAGTAATTAAATTAAAAAAGATTATAAATTGGTATTGTACATTTTTACATTCTATTAATATTTTAACCTTTCATCCCATTAAACCAATGGCAATATAAAAATGTAATAAAAAAAATACCACTGTTACATCTAGTCATTGCCATTGAACATTTTTATTTTATGTCAACAGAACTAGTTTCCTATCAAAAAAAGGTTTCAAAGGTTTTATTGTATTACAAGTGCATGAAAATACAAATGAACCTATTTTATTATTGTATCACACTATATTGTCCTCCAGTTAAAGATGACATTTCAGTTATTTAATGCCTCTCCCCCACATTTGACAGAGGTAAAGTGCAGCCAATGAGGAGATCCTTAATGATGACATTATGATTTTCTTTTTGTCTTGGAGAACTTGCATCATAGAGTAGCACTGCTTGTTTGGTCAGGTCTGGTCTTGCAAATCCTGCAATATTGAGCTGTGCAGCATCTGTTGATTGCTGCTGCTGTCTCTGGTAGTCGGTTGCATCGGTTTTCAGATCACCAGTACACTGAACCGAAAACCGTTTCTTTCGGAGGCGTCCGATTTGAGAACCGATGAACTGATGATACTGCGCATGCGTGTAATTTTTCAAGTATTTTGTTAAACATCGGAAAGTGTGATAAAACTATAAAAAAATAAATAAATAAATAAATAAATAATAAAAATATATATATATATATATATTTATATATATATACGTTTTTTGTTAAGATAGGGGCTACATGTTTCTAATCTGTATATTGTAGATTATGTATGGGCCAAAGGGGTTTTCAGGGAAGTTGGACAATAATTAAGACTCTAAAGACTCCATGTTTAATATGAATAAGGGATGATTTATGAAATATCTGTACTGTATTTATAGTTAATGATAACAGATTGACAAACTGAGTTTGTAGTAAACAGAACATGAACACGAGTAGAGCAGCTGATGATACTGAACTGCAGCATGTGCCGGTGTCCTGACATTTTATCCTACCGTCAGATTTTCCTACCCGGGTTTTGAGCTATTCTCGTTCTCGAGAACCGGTTGTATCAGTTTTCAGATCATCAGTACACTGAACCGAAAACCGTTTCTTTCGGACGCGTCCGATTCAAGAACCGAGGAGCTGATGATACTGCGCATTCGTGATTCAGCATGAAGCCGACTGACTCACAGCGCGTCTGAACCGAACTGATTCTTTTGGTGATTGATTCTGAACTGATTTTGTGCTAATGTAACGAGTGCGGGTAAACCGAGGGCTTGAATGAAGGGCAATCTGACGAAACGTAAGTTCATTTAATAACAAATACATCGCAATGGATTATGTATCCGGTGAACTGTTTTTTTTTTCAACCGGTTTATTGAATCAAACCGTCCAAAAGAACCGGTTCGCGGAAAAGAATTGAACTTCCCATCACTAATCCACATTGATATCCAGTGAGTGGTGCGTGTGTTTCGTCTGCAAGCATGAGACTTCTGCCTGCCGGTGTGGTGCAGTAAAATGACAGAAGGGGAGACATTCATTAATGTATCATTTCAATTTTATGCTGGTTTTATTGTTACACATGACGTGGACTCAACTGTACTCGGAATATTTTCCGAGTCCAAAATGTTCAAGTCCGTGTCAAGTCCGAGTACAAATTCACCCGAGTGCGTGACAAGTCCGAGTTCATTCAAAATTGGACTCGAGTCCGGACTCGAGTCCGAGTCCAAGTTCGAGTACCCCAACTCTAAGAACTACTGTTCATTCTTAAGTCATGTTAATTACATAAGTTAATTAATGTTAAAGGTCATGTTTTTTTGAAGCTTTGATTGTTTACAGTGTGCAATATAACATGTGTTCATATTTTGCGTGTAAAAAATCATCTCGGTTATGAATGGTAACCCTCGTTCCCTGAATGAGGGAACGGAGACGCCACGTTGGTGACTGACACAAAATGGTATATCGCTTCAATAGACCAATCTACTTTGAGTGTAAACTAAACGAGCCAATGCACATTGGCATGTAATTACTGCATCCAGCTGCCGTTGATCACAGCGTGAGTATAAGAAGCCAGCAGGTGCAATGCATACCAGGTTTTTCTCTGAGGAGCCTAGCCAGAGACCTGGCAGCTCAGCGGTGGTACAGCAACCATGGCGATGGGACGTGGCATCTCCGTTCCCTACTTCAGGGAACAAGGGTTACCATACATAACAGAGACGTTCCCTTTCAGTCGGTCACCCTCGATGCCACGTCGGTGACCGCCGCAAAATGGGATCTACCAAAGTTCCATGGGTGCTGCCCCTTCCAGTGCGAGCCGCCTGCACCCCAATTTGGTGTAGGCTTGGGCTCAGAACGAGTAGTTCCACTCACCATTGCCAAAGTACTACCACACTTGGTGAGATTGGATAACACTGGGAAAACGTACCCGTTCCGCTTGGGACAGGGATGCTGTGGAAGCCCCATTCTTGCCGAAGGAGGTCTCGGGAGCAAATACACATATAGCAATCCAGTGGACCATCCTCTGCTTAGAGATGGCACTCCCCTTCTGCCGGCCTCCGTAACAGACAAAGAGTTGGTCTGAGGTCCTGAAGCTTTTTGTCTGGTCTACATAGCATCTCAATGCTTGGACGGGACAGAGCAAAGCCAGGGCTGGGTTTGCCTCCTCCAGGGGCAGTGCTTGCAGGTTCACCACTTGGTCTTTGAAGGGTGTAGTGGGAATCTTGGGCACGTATACAGGCCAGGGCCTCAGGATTACCTCGGAGTAAGCCGGCCCAAACTCTAGGCATGAATTGTCGACCGAAAATGCATGCAGGTCCCCTACCCTCTTGATGGAGGCCAGTTCAAGCAGGAGCAGAGCTTTCAATGAAAAAAACTTTAGCTCAACTGAATGCAAAGGCTCAAATTCTAGTGATTTAAGCACTAGAGTCAGGTCCCAAGAGAGTATAGAGGGGGGCTGGGAAGGATTTAACCTCCTACCACCTCTAAGAAACCTGACGATGAGGTCATGCTTACCCAAAGACTTCCCATTCACGGGGTCGTGGTACGCAGCAATATCAGCAACCTGGACTTTGAAGGTGGAGGGAGACAGCCTTCGCTCCAGCCCTTGCTGCAAAAAGGAAAGCACGACCGCAATCGGGTAACCTTCGGGGGTCTTCTCGCAGAGAAGAACACCACTTGATGAACAGGTTCCACTTCAAGGCATAAGCGTGTCTCGTAGACGGTGCTCTTGCGGAAGTGATGGTGTTCACTGCCTCTTGGGGTAGGTCACCTAGAACCTCCGCGTCCCGTCCAGGGACCAGACATGGAGTTTCCAAAGGTCTGGATGCGGGTGCCAAATGTCAGTAGATCCATCCTCAGAGGAATCGGCCAGGGAGGGGTTGTTGCCCAGAAAAATGCAAGATCTGACCACGGGTGAGGGTTAGGCCGGTGTTACTTGGACCCGGTGAGTGCCATGCTTCCAGGCCCACCTCGGGACTCGGCCATAAAACCAGTGCTGGAGCAGTCTCATATGTAACAGGTTGAGCGGTGTAAGTGCCGCCACAGCCGCCATATGCCCCAGGAGCCTCTAAAAAAGTTTCAGTGGGACCACTGTCCTGCCCTTGAACCTATTCAAGCAGGCTAGCACCGACCGAGGAGGAGGATGAATGAGGAGGATGAGTGAGGTCGTCCATAACTCTCCGTGCCCTCCTGGGACCCAGTGATAAGGGAAACTGCTCTTTTGTCAAGTATTTGGGAAAAAAATAAACAAAAGATTCACCACCAATAATTGCATGCCAATGTGCATGCTCGTTTAGTTTACGCTATAGATTGGTCTATCAAAGCGATATCCCATTTTGAGTCGGTCACCGACGTGGCATCGAGATTGAACAACTCAAAAGGGAACACAGTATTTTTCACACAATTCACTTATCTGTATACCGCTGTTTTCACTGTCATAAAAACGTGCTGATGACTTCCTTGTTCTATAAAGTCCCTCCTTCAGAAATACGTAACGAGTTCTGATTGTGCCAGCGGTTCCTGTGTTGTGATTCTACAGCAGCTTAGCGCACGCTGCCCTCCTGGAAACGTGATTGGGCTAGTTTTGGACTAGTTTTGAGAAGCAAGTGAGCAGGATTTGTTTTGAAAACCTGGCAATCCTGATCTGAACTGACATGCTGGAGATGTACTTCTAATCACAGAAAGCTTTAACTGATGATATGTGCATGAAAATCGCGTTTGATTATTTTTTTTGCACATCCCTACCATATAGTTAACAAAGCTAAACAGCATTGCCATTTGTGTAATAAGTTACAGAAACTGTTAAAGGTGCCATATACAGAAATTGAGGTAAAAATATCCATAACATGACCTACACGCATCAAAAGAATGAGAAGAAATAAGGGCGATGATGTCATAAAAAAAATGTCAAGTTATAGTGCTGCAGAGATATCAACCTTAATTAGCATTAGCATTACTAGCCCCGGCCCGACAGGTGTTGTAATAACAGTTTCGGCCTTGAGAGGCTGTATGTGGGCAACATATCCACCAGCCAACCTGCAATACACGAATAACTCGCAGGGCTTGTGGGCGTGTACTTGAACTTGATGTCAATCGTGTGTAAAGTACAGCCCACTACTTTCAGCTCAGGGAAAAGAGCGGAAGGATAGCTGAAGCCCTTGGCAAGAGACCAACACCCGCTACAGGGAAACAACCACGCTCGGAATCACAAATCAAATCCGATAAGAATACCAGAGTAAACATCGGCACTGCTTTTAATAGATGGAGACAACTGATGGACCTGAAAGAAATGAGGTTCGACTCCGAACTTGCAAGGTAGATGCTGTTAGTATTTCGCTAGAAGTTTGTTTTATATGTTTGTGTATTTGTTTTCGGGAAGCTATAACATAAAAATGTATCGAAGGCTGTTCGATAAACGTGCTAATGTTAGCGATGGCTAACCGTAGCTGCGTTTGATAATTAGCTAGCTATAACTTAACGTTACCCATTTTATTATATAGGGCTTTGCATGTCTTTACTCTTATACATCTCATCAGTAAAGACGCTCCTGTAATTAGGAGTATATCTCCAGCACGTGTGTTCAGATCAGGATTGCCAGGTTTTCACAACAAATCCTGCCCAGTTGCTTCTCAAAACTAGCCCAATCTCGCTTCCAGAAGGTTCCCCGATAAAACATTGCTTCCCGGGGTTAAAATATAGGTTTTTTAGCAGGGTTGCCTTGGTATAATTTGCATTTTAGGGGCTAAATATCACGTTATTTGTATTGGGGTCGCTGTGACCAGCGGACATGAAAAACAACCACCACAGACTTGGCAACACTGGTTGGCATTTACTACACAGAGCCGTAATTCACTGACAATCTACACAACATCGATGTTAAAATCGCAGGCGATTCTTTGTCAATTTTGAAAGCTATTTTGTGTTAGTTGTCGGTAGACTAAGGCTCTGTGCAGTAACTGCCGCTCCACCTGAACCAGTGTTGCCAAGTCTGCGGTTGTTTTTCATGTCTGCGCTTTGAAGCAATCCCAATACCAATAAAGTGATATTTAGCCCCTAAAATGCTAATTTTACCAGGGAAACCCTTCCCAAAAATTTATATTTTAACCCCGGGAAGCAATTTTTATCGGGGAACCTCCCGGAAACGCGATTGGGCTAGTTTTGGACTAGTTTTAAGAAGCAACTGGGCAGGATTTGTTGTGAAAACCTGGCAACCCTGATCTGAATGCACATGCTGGAGATATACTTCTAATTACAGGAGCGTCTTTACTGATGAGAGGTGCATGAAAATTCCATTCGATTTTTTGCACAACCCTATGTATCATAACTAACCTGCTCTGTCTAGTCTGTTGGTCTCCGTGTCCTCTTTGCTTCGTGGTTTTTCTGTGCATGAAGAAATTGATGTGTGGCGTGAAAGCATGTGAAAAGAGTCAATTGCGTGTGTCTCACGGTGAATGCTTAAGAGTTGGCACATTAGTTCTCAAGCAGAATAAAGGACAGGTTGATTATTGCTGTTTAGCGTTTGTATTAATCTATGATGTGTCCCTGTTTGCCTACAGTGACATAAAAAAATTAATTAAAAGTGATATGTGGACCAAGGTGTCTGAGATTGTTCATTTTAAGTAAAGGATCCTAATATTTCGTCCACAACAATATTTAATGAGGATATAACTCCTTGTGGTTAGTCTGCACAGGATCAACAAGCTTGTTTGCTTTGCGGCCACTTTAAATACAAAATAAGTATTCGATCTACGTTAGAGCATCTGAGCGCTCACAAATCTTTCTGCAGCGTCGTGAGCAGAACGGCAAGAGCGATTTTTGATGCTCTAGACGCTGGCGGTGTGAACGCACAGTTAGGCTTCGGCTATGGCTGTAGTGTTGTTGTGAAAGTAGGGGCGGAGCATAGAGACTATGCCGTTTTTCATTTGTTACTCTAGAGTAGACCAATTCACTTTATTGAGGCATACTGCCCCCATCTGGTATGGAATGTGGAGTATGACTTGATTTTTTTTGCCAAACATTACAGATGGCACCTTTAAAGGCACCAAATTAAATAATAAAATATACTTACTGGTTGTGGTCCATAAACAATGCCTTGTCCAGACAAAGAGGGAACTGCTCCATCTTTCAAGAATAATCTTTGTGCAAATCCGCCATTAAACTGATTGAGATTGAGGAAGCTGTCCTCAGCAAAATTTGCTGCACATAGTTTTACATGTGGATTATAATTTTCGTGAACCGAAATTGTAACCATTGATCTCTAAATACAGCGTCCATGGGAAGCCCAAACAAACATGATTGGACTCTGAGATGAAAATAACAGCGTTTCGACGACATGGCGACAAAAGCACTCTTCAAACGCAACTTTTCCTCCTCCTCCATGCGAGCGCAACAAGACCATGCCCCCTTTTTTGTGTATTCCTGTGGGTAGGAGGTTAGTCAAAAAATGGTTTTAGTGACATTATTACTGCAGGAACTAGAGGGATGTAGTCCAAACTGGTCGTTCGCTGTAGGCGAATTCTGTTAAATAAAATATCTTGCTTGGCATTGAACTTTGAGCTTTAGAATTTTACAGATATTATTTATACTCTAACAACAACATTACACACTAACAAAAGTTTAAAACATGGGATCACGAAGAAACGGGACCTTTAACTAATAAACCTTATTGTAAAGAGTACCAAAAGTAAATGTTACATTTTTTTTTTTTTTTGATGTGAGACTGTACAAGCTTATCTTGCAGTTTGCATTAGTGAGCTCTGTAGGGTACATTTTGTTTTTATGGTTCACCAGCTGGACAAAAAATAACTCTAAAAGTGATTCCAACTAACTTTACCCCATTTCATCATAGTTGTGTTATGGACTTAGCTTTTCTCTTTGAGTAAGAGCAATTTTTAATACTTTGCAGTTATCTTGGTGTGGCCCGTTCAAAATAGCAATAACTATAATGAACAATATATCAGCATCAAACTGATGAGAGTTTTTTTTAGTTTTCTTTATTACTGTCAAACGATTTATTGAATCCAAAATAAAAGTTTTTGTTTACAAAATACATACATCTGTACTTTTTATATTTATCATTTATTTATAAATACACAAATATATATATATATATATATATATATATATATATATATATATATATATATATATATATATATATATATATATATATTCAAAGATCATTTTATTATATATGAATAAATATTAAATATATATAAACAATATATATTTTCTTAAATATGTACATGCATGTATGTGTGTATTTATATATACATAATAAATACACCCAGTACACATATATTACGTAAACAAAAAAACTTAATTTAGATGCGATTAAACACGATTAATCATTTGACAGCACTAATTTTCTTTTTATATTTTCTGTTTTCTTTTATTTTAGTACAAAAACCTGTACGTATTCATTCGTGTTTGCTTTCATTTATTTTTGATCTGTGATTCGCTACAAAACATGCTAACTTTTACTCTAAAAGTGTGTACATGTATTCTCACGTTTACCTGACATTTATTTAAACAGAATAGAGTCATATTTTCTTAATGACTCACAGAAAGACGATTCTCTGATGATTCATCAGGCAATATTGCATGATCATAATTCCCACATGGTGACAGTAAATTCTGTGTTCTGCCTCATAATACAGTTATGCATTAGATAATTGTATACAATATCTACATTAGGTCAGAGTAGAGTGAGTTTTGAGCAAAATCATTGTGTATTAATCTGATACTGTCACACGCATTGATTTTCTAAAAAGCCATTTCTGATTTTATTTTTGTATGAATTGTCATATTGCAGTATTTTACCCAATAAAAAAAAATATTTGTATTTTTTGGTATTTTATATGTTACTCTACTGGTGGGGTAGCATCACCCGGGGAGAATTATTATTATTAATATTTTTCTAACTCCACTGGATAATATCAGTTGCGTTTGTCTCTTATTTCTAAAGATTTGCTGCTGGTTCACCAGTGTAGCTTTGCAAACCTCTGCTAGTTATTTGTAAAAAAAAAAATAAACAGAAAAAAAATATAAAAATAATAATTATATACAGATTTATTTGCCAAAATGTATCATAGGCCCATATTAACTCCAAATTTACCACAAGTTTCCGATAAGGCTAAGGAGGCACATGTGAATGCACACACATCACTACTAAAAAGCAGAAAGACATAAATAAGCAAACATGTGCTGATTGCTGTCACTTTGTTTTCTTGTTGGTTGGTGTTTGTTAAATGCTGTTAATGGCTCATCATGTTTGAATTTTCTCTCTGTTTTGAAATTTCTGGTGTCTGATACTTTTTGCCATTTAAACAAGCATAAAAAAATGGACACATTACAAACTGTACTGTACTAGTTGATCTACAAATGGGTTGAATGATTAATCAGTGTTAGTTAATGACTAAATATAAAGGTACATATAAAGAACCATTTAGAGATATATCATTTGGGGATATATCTGCATATTACTGCATCTCTGCATATTAGTGAATCTTTTCTATGTGAATACACCTCTGGACATGTGAGTGTTTTAATAATGTTAAATAAATATACTATTTGTTTGTATTTTATTATTATGTATTGTGATTATTATATATATGTATTTTTTTATTATGTATTTAATTTTTGATTTATTCATAAGTCAGTTTAGCAGTGTTTTTTTTTAAATGTATTTGATTCTGAACACAGATACAACATTATATATCAAGGCAGTTAAACACAGGAACCAAATTGTTCATGATTTCAAAATTTGCCATCTCTTCCCTGGCCCATAGTTCATTATGACAGTGGAGGGCAGCCCAGACAGATTGACTGATCCCAGACCTATGGAGTATTCAGGCCGGAATCAGACAACACCTCAAGCCAACTGCTGTTCCCCAACTCTGAAGGCAAGAGACACTTTGACAATTTGCCACAATCTAAGTTTAACTAAGTTACTATTAGGTGATAATTTGTTTTAATGGTTGAATGGCTGTAGCTGAATATTTGTCAGACAACAACAACAAAACTATAAAATACTAAATTAATCTCTCTTCTGCCCTTGTGTCTGCAAAGGTCTTTATTGGTTTACTTGCCTTCTGTTATTTCACAAAATCCTTGACGGGGGCTTACACCAAGAGCACCATCACCCAGATTGAGAGGCGGTTTGAGATCCCAAGCTCCACTGTTGGTATCATTGATGGCAGCTTTGAAATGGGTGAGTAGAGATGTGTTGAGCTGCACTGAGAAATTAGTGATGTGGTTCAGACATTAGATGAGTCACACCATTGATGTTATATTGTGATGGAATGGCTGATCATACTTTTAAAAAATGGGACAGTTGATGCTGTAAAATAACATAAAACTTGTTAAATAACATAACTTTTGCTTGCAGGTAATCTGTTGGTCATTACTGTTATTAGCTACTTTGGTGCTAAGTTTCACAGGCCCAAGATTATCGGAGCAGGGGTCCTGTTGATGGGTATAGGGACTCTATTAATGGCTTTACCTCACTTCCTCATGGGGCGGTGAGTAACATTCATTGGTCAATGAAAAATTCAGTGTCCACAATAAAGAATAGGAAAGATCATTTAAACATCTAGCTTAAAACACATGTGTAAAGTTCTTAGAAACTTCCTCTTTGTAATCATGTTCAATTTCATGTGGTTTTTAAAAACTTTCATAACATTTGCAAAAAAAGTTCATATTTAATCACTCAAAAATGTCATGTAGTCTATAAATTCTGTAGACCCCCATGACAGTTATATCACTGTATGTCACCCAAATTAACTTTAATTCAGTAAAAATGTGTCCATCACAAAAAAATAAATAAATAAATAAGAAGAAGGGGAAAAATATATATTTAATTGAATTCATGCATTGTTGCTCTCTCGGTAATAAATATAGACAATATGTCATTTTGAACTTTTCTTTTTTTTTCTATCTGTTTTTCTGACAGGTACATGTACGATACAGCTGCCACCCACACTAATGATCCTGATAATTTCACAGTGAGCTCCACATTCTCATCTGACACCCAGAATACTGTTCAACAGCTTGTTTCTGGTAATATGTGGTGAATATGTGAGAAAACATGTGGGATATTTTATTTGTGAAATGCAGTTAAATACCTAACAGAGCACACTTTATGGGTTGTATAGGTAATCTAAAAGGAGAAGTGGAAAGCTCACCCACATGGGGGATTGTATTGTTTGGAAACATTTTGCGTGGCATTGGGGAGGCCAGCATTGGCCCTCTGGGAATGTCATTCATAGATGATTATGCACGCCCAGAAAACACTGCTTTTTACATTGGTGAGAATTTCTTTGCATCTACCATAAAAACTATGCATGTATCAGCATGTGATTTACCGTATTTTCTGGACTATAAGTCACACTTTTTTTTCATAGTTTGGCTGGTCCTGCGACTTACTGTCAGGTGTGACTTAGTTTTCAAAATTAATTTGACATGAACCGAGAGAAATGAACCAAGAGAAATGAACCAAGAGAAAACATTACCATATACAGCCGTGAGAGGGCGCTCTATGCTGCTCAGTGCTCCTGTAGTCTACACTGAAATCATAGAGCGCCCTCTCGTGGCTGTAGACCGTAATGTTTTCTCTTGGTTCATGGTTCTAAATAAATGTGACTTATAGTCCAGTGCGACTTATACATGTTTTTTTCCTCATCCTGACATATTTTTGGACTGATGCGACTTATACTCAGGTGCGACTTATAGTCCGAAAAATACGGTAGTCCATTTTCTTCTTTTGTTATTTTCTGTAGGTTGTCTGCACACAATCGGAGGCATTGGGCCAATTTTCGGTTACTCACTTGGATCTCTGTGTGCTAGTCTATATGTGGATATTGGCTTAGTGAATCAAGGTGAGTTAAAACTGGTATATTGCCAAATTAGAATTGGTATACACCCTTCTTAGTGGTAACTCACAAAACAAGAATCAAAAAGAAGTAAAAAATTGCTTTCTTAGTTTTGACATGTAAAATGGTATCTGGAGAAACTTTACACAAGGTGTGTAGAAACAGTACAGAAAGTGTAAAATAAAAAAAAAATATATATATATTAGGGGTGTAACGGTTCACAAAATTCACGGTTCAGTTCGATACGGTACACTGGTGTCACGGTTCGGTACGGTTCGGTACGTTTTAGATACAGCAAAATGAAAAAAATTGGCAGATACATTTCCTTGATTTTTAAAAAACGTTTTATTTATTAAAACTAACAAAGTATGTTTTTTTTACATTGAACAATGAAGGAGCTATTTTTCTTAGCAGCATACTGTATAAAACAAAAACAGCTCCTTATAAAAAAAAATGAAAATGTTATATTGTTGTAGTAGTTATGAACAAATACAAAGATGTAACTTTGTATATGGAACTCTATAACTCTTTATATTGAGTGTTTTTACTCAATTGGTTCTCTATAGGGCTTATGTTTTTTGGAACAAAGCAGGAATTACAGTCTGGCTGAAATGGGCTCGTGAAGGAATATTGTAACGGGGCTCAATTACATTAAGCATGTTCTTAAAACCTGCGTTTTCCACTATAGGCGCTCCGCTCACTCAGTACGCAATATTGAGTGATATATATATATATATATATATATATATATATATATATATATATATATATATATATATATATATATATATATATATATATATACAATAGTGTAGCACCACTTGTGGTGAAGGGAACTTTAATAATAATAAAAAATACCTATGCATTTCGGGCCTAAGAGCTATTTCAAGCCATTTCAAGAGTTTGTTAACATGTAAGACAAATAATGTGATTTATATAATTCAATGTCCATGTACAGCTCCTCCTTAGTATAGTGGACAGTATCTCCGCCTGTCACACTGACCGGGGTTCGATTCTCCGACGAATAGAGCTAGTTTAAAACTAACAAAGTATGTTTTTTTTTACATTGAACAATGAAGGAGCTATTTTTCTTAGCAAGGCACCAAACCCCCAACTGCTCCCTGGGTGCCGCAGCATAAATGGCTGCCCACTGCTCCGGGTGTGTTTTCACAGTGTGTGTGTGTTCACTGCTCTGTATGCGTGCACTTTGGATGGGTTAAAAGCAGAGCATGAATTCTGAGTATGGGTGAATACTGCCATACATGGCTGAATGTCACGTCACTTTAACAAAATGTTTGTTGGTTAAACATCCTGTTCATTAAAAGAAAGGATAACAGAACACAGAAGTGCAATTAATGGAAAAAATATAGTCCTGCTGAAAGACCTTTTTTTGTGTGTGTGAACATAACCATAAAATATATATATTTTTATCTTTGTTGGAATTGAAAAGGTTAAACAGAATATACGAGGAAGTAATATTGATTGTATAAGAAGGAAGTGGGAAGCTTTTGGGTTTTTTTATTTGTAAATTATTTTTCCAAAGGGTAAGAATGAGGATTTTTCTTTTTAGGACTTTTTGTGATAGTGGTTTAACCCGTTAACTGTCAGACTTTTTGAGCATAGACCTGAACTTAACTTGAACTTACATTTTTATAAATTTTTTTCTGATTTGCAGCAGAGACTTAAGTGTGTTGTATGTCTCCTTTCTATGTGTAAAATATGTTAATGGTGATGTGGATCAACTCTGATTGGGTGATTGTTGCTTTTGAATAGTTAACACTTATTAATTTGTGTGACATCTTGAGAGAATAATTTTTTTTATGTTTATGTATTATGTGCATTGAATACCCTGAGTAAGTCTCTTAGGTCGAAACAATAACACTTTTTAATTATTAAAGATCCCTTCATCACAAGGGTGCTGGATTTTTTTTTAAAATTATTATTATTATTATTATATGTATATATATATATATATATATATATATATATATATATATTTTTTTTTTTTTTTTTGACGTACCACTGTAGTACTTACTCTTTAAAGAACCCTAGAGTACCATGTAAATACCATGGTATATGAATATAACAATGGACATGTTAGAGTAGGAGGTTCAGTTCTAGAGCAGGGGACCACCCTGTTTTGCGCAGTTGGAGCAGGAAGACCATTGGGATCTGGTAGAGGCAAGAGGCCTCAGGGGAGCCAGTGGAGTATGTGGCTTAGGAAATCCCAGTATAGCAATCAAACTAGGGTAGGCAATCTGGATAGGAGAACTCAAAGAATTTGGCTGAGTGGGCAAAGGAAGAGGAGACTTGGGAGAATTTGAACAGGAGAGTAAATTGCTCTTGTAGCTCTGGGAAAATAGGATTCCCTGGGGAATCAGCAGAAACCAAATTAGGAAAGTCCAACATAAGAGGCCATTGTGGAACTGGTTGGACTATTTTAAACCATAGAGAAGAATGACCCAAAGAAAGTCCGTGAAAAGAGCCATGAAAAAAGCTAGTGAAAATGCCAAGGAGGAGCTGGTGAAATATTGAAGGATGATTAAAAGCTTGGGTTTTTGTGGCCAAAACAAAAAGTATAATGGAACCTTCTGTTACCAGAAAGTATAGCCCACAGGCAGCATCTATGATTAGAAAAAGGGACTAAAGGAAGAACTCACCGGCAGAACAGAAGTAAGGATGATTGGTCTGTGAGAGAGAGATGGCCAGGATGAAGATTAGGTCGCTGTTTTGAGGAGGAGGAAATGCATTTTAAATCCCAATGGGTTAATGATAAAGGCTTGGGCTTCTTTAAGGTATACATCACACAGAGTTTGATTGTAATCTCAAGTGGAGTTGGGTTTATTACTTAATTGCAAGTTATGTATAGTGAACAGGTATGTATGATAACAAAAGAGCTTAACCTGAAAGAACTGATGGAATTTATGGACAGCCAGTATGGGAGCCATACATGGAGACAACAGATGAAGACAGAGCCCGGTGGAGGTGTAATATGTTTAACAGATATTTTGTTTATTTAAATATTTTTTTCTCATTATCAGACAGTGTGACCATCACCCCTCAGGACTCTCGCTGGGTTGGGGCCTGGTGGCTGGGTTATGTGGTTTCTGGGCTGTTGACTCTTCTTGCTGCTTTGCCTCTTTGGTTCCTGCCAAAATCTTTACCTGAAAACCCCCAAACCTCTAAAGCATATCACCCCTCAAACGAACACAAGCAAACACTCAGCATTACAGAGATTGCCAAAGGTATGTCAAAGATACACTGACCACAAACGGTAGAATTAAGGTCTAATTAAATCTAACATAGTCAATGATTTGTATAGTGCAGTTGTATGAACTACTTAGATACGCTTAAAGGTTTGTGTGACATTTTATAGCTTGACATATTATATATAATGATTACAGTGCCCACCACTAATATTGGCACCCTTGGTAAATATGAGCAGAGAAAATAAATAATCATTGTGCATCCTTTTGATCTAACATTCAAAAAATTCACAAAATTCTAACCTATCATTGAAGTAAAATAATGGAAAGTGTGTGTGTGTGTGTGTGTACAATTATTGGCACCCAATTATTGCAAAATTGTTTTCCCAAGGTAACAGCTCTGAGTTTCTCCTACAGTATAATTCCTAATAAGTTTGGAGAACAGCTGACAAGAGATCAGAGACCATTCCTTCATCCATAATCACTACAGATCCTTCAGATTATCAGCTCCATGTTGGTAGTTCTTCTCTTTAGTTCACCCCACTCATTTTTATAGGGCTCAGGTCTGGGAACTGGGATGGACATGGCAGAAGCTTTAATTTGTGCTCAGTGACACATTTTTGTCTTGGTTCTGATTTTCATTTTGGATCATTGTCCTGATAGAATATCCAACCATGGCCCACTATACAATTTATAACAGAGGTGGTCATGTTGAAAAAATGTTTATCTGTTGATATTTGATAGAATCCATGATGCCATGTACAGTATCTGAACAAGATGTCCAGGACATTTGGCAGGTTTCTGTGCACATCAGCAAATCATTGACAGAACTCACTCATGTACGCCACCGCAATCGTCTTTACCTTGAGTGCAGTCTTCATCCATCAAAACTTTACTAGTGAGACAGTGGTTATCCAGTCAAGAAAACATAATTTGCGTCTCATCTGGCCATAGAGCAGTGGAATGTGTTGACATTGCATTCAGTCTGTACTTCACACAGCGTGTGTGATGTGTGAGGGCTTCAGAGACAAACACAGAATATTACAGACCTTGTGTTTAAAAGCCAAACACACTGGAATGAATAATTCACTGAAAACACAACGCAAGTCTCTGTTTTCTTTGCAATTTCTGATGTAAGCCTAGTTTCCTTTATATTAGCGGTATTTTGGATGCACTGTTTGAATGCATTTGCTTACTGGATTATTGGAAAAATAAAACTTTCCCAGAGTTCAGCGGCTTAAAATTATCTTTGCCGACAGCAATATAACCCTGGAGCCCAAGACCGGTTGCCCACTGAAGCTAAGCAGGGCTCAGCCTGGTCAGTACCTGGATGGTAGACCTCCGGGGAAAAACTAGGTTACTGCTGGAAGAGGTGCTAGTGAGGCCAGCAAGGGGTGCTCACCCTGTGGTCGGTGTGGGTCCTAGTGTCCCAATGTAGTGATGGGGACACTATACTGTCAACAAGCACTGTCCTTTGAATGAGACGTTATACCGAGGTCCTGACTCTCTGTGGTCTTTAAAAATCCCAGGTTGTCTTTCAAAAAGAGTAGAGGTGAGACCTCAGCATCCTGGCAAAATTCACCCATTGGCCACTGACCATGATGGCCACCTAACAATCCCCAAATCGGCTGATTGGCTTCATTACTCTGTCTCCTCTCCACCAATAAGCTGGGGTGTAGTGGGCGTTCTGCCAAAATATGGCTGCCGTCGCATCATCCAAATGGATGCTGCACACTGGTGGTGGATGAGGAGATAGCCCCTGACAATGGAAAGTGCTTTGAGTGCCTAGAAAAGCGCTATATAAATGTAAGGAATTATTATTATTATTATTATTGTTATTATTATTATCTGATTGCAAGCAAAGAAGCAAAATTGGGTTAAAAATGTATAATAGAAATTATGATTCAATAATTTTGCATATATATATATATATATATATATATATATATATATATATATATAGGCAGTTCTCCAGCTATGATCCTTGGAGAGTCTTTGACCACTCAAACTCTCCTCTTCACCCTGCATTAGGATATTATAGACAGACCTCCTCTTCCAGTATGGCACTGAGACGCAGCATCTCATAGCAGCAGTTGGTCCGCCCTTGTCCACAGAGCAATTCTGTGGATGTATGCATTCAGAACTTGCGTCCAGGAGGGAACCTTAGGGACAATCAGGGTGCACTGTCTGCAGCCTTGGTCTGCGGTGATCTTCATTTAGAAACGCATCATTAAAATGAAATGTTACTCCGCAAATACTCAACAAAGAGTCATGATATGTCCATAGAAAGCTTGACATGTCTACTTTTAAACTAAGCAAGTCTTAATAAACAAATATTCTGTGATAAAGTTATCCATATGAAAACAACACTTTCACGTCTTTCACTTCTCCCTTCATTATATCTAATGTGACCATGCCCACGCGCTAAACGAACTATTGATATTATAATGTTCCACGTGAAGCTCGCAGCATGTAAACGCCCGTACCACAGAAAACAAAGCAGCGAGACTGTTATTCAAGTTTTTTTTTTTTTTTTTTTTAAAAAACCTCAGGATTTGAGTTTTGGATTTCCCCAGAAAATTCCCCAATATTTTTTTTTTAATCTACTTGTATTAGTTTTCACACAAACTGTTCACATTTTACTAGTTAGACTTTTTCCAAACTATAATTCCTGATTAATGTATAATCAATTAAAACATTATGAAGTTTCATTCACATCATCTAAATGTTCTACTGCACTACTAGTATCAGTGACCATCAAAATAATGTTAATAATGTAGTTTATCATTTAGTTTATTTGAGAGCACATAAAAAATATACACTTTGGAAATGCTAGTTATGTGATATTCATTTTATATATTTGAACATTACACAATACCAGTCAATACCAGTTTGCTAAATCAGTAATATTGTTCAGTATTTGTACTATTTGAAATAACTGCTTTCTATTTGAATATATTTTACATTTAATTTGTTTCCTGTGATCAAAGATACATTTTAAGCTTCCAAATGTAACAATATACACTATACCATTCAAAAGCTTGAAGTCAGTATATATAGAAATTAAAACTTTTATTAAGCACACAAGTGATGATAAATACAATAATTATGTTAAGACAATGCTGTTTTTTCAATTCATCAAAAAAAAAAAAAAAAAAAACAATATTCTCAGTTCTTTTCAACATTAATGATGATGATAATAATAATAATAATAATAATAATAATAATAATAATAATAATAATAAATGTTTTTTTTGAGTAGCAAATCAGAATATTAGAATGAATTCCGAAGAATCGTGTGACTGGAGTAATGATTATAAAAATTCTGCTTTGAAAGTCATCTTTGATTGTTCCTAATAAACTGTTTAACTGCAGTCGTGACAAACCAGCCCTAGGACCTGATCTGAGACACAACTTGCTTTATAGTGAGCATCCTGAACTTTAGACACAGATCTAAAATGTGACACAACCCTCCATCCTTCTTCGGAATGATGAAGTTCCGGCAGTAGAACCTGGACTGTATTTCTTGAGGAGGGACCACCTCGATGACCTCCTTCCTCAAGAGAGTGTTCACTTCTTGTTCCATTACCAGAACCTGCTCTGGGTCTTCTAGAGTGGGAATCACCCCATTGAACTGAGGCGGAAGAAAACCAAACTGGATTCTGTAGCCTCTCTATACAGTGTGCAGGACCCACAGAGACACATTTGGCAGTAGGTTCCACACTCTCGAGACTGACCTCTGGTGTAATCAGAGCGACAAGCTCAGTGTCCTGAAGCAGAGAACCAACAGGGGACAGCCGAACTAGCTGCTCTAGAGACCTCCTTAGAGGTAGCGAGGCTCTTAGTACCACTACATTTCCAGGCAGTGACTGAGAGAAGTGCTCATTGGAGAGTGCTGAGCCCGGAAGCACCATGGGTGGGTTTACGAGCCCGTGGCACCTTTTGATAATGGTATTGACGGCATCGCCAAACAGGAAGAAGGTGCATACGGGTGGTTAAAAGGAAGACCCCGTCCATCTTCTTCATATCAGACAGGCTGCTCTTTCAGCAGGTAGGCTTCTGTGCCTGTAACATGGCCATTTCATTGCCGACATGCACCAGCCTGACCCGCTGCCATTTACCCCTTGTCCACCAGTGCTGACATGGTACGCAGTGGCTTAGAAGGCAATGCCGGAGCCTTCAAGGACGATGTCCACCAGGGGACAGATAGCTCACAAACGTCTGCTCAATCTGGGGCATCACCCTGTAGCCATGCTCACTCAACCCCACCAAGTTGGCATAATAACGTGGCAGGGTTGAAGAGGTGGGCCGACTACCTTGACATCTTGGTGAGGATATCAGGGAAGTAAGGAAGGCTCCAGCATGGAGGTGGCGGCTTAGTCTGCCGAAAGCATTCATCCAGTTTGCTTTTCTGTGGTTCAGCCTGAAGACAAGGAAGACAAGTGGAGCATTGAGCCCTCTCCCTGGGGGCAAGAAACCTCTCCCAGGATCTGGTGGGTCCAGTGCCATCACGAGAGCAGCCGCCACTCCGCTTCAAGGAACGCTGGTGAAGGCTCCCTCCTTAAAGAGAGAAAAGCGTATGCAGTGGCAAAAGCCAGCTGACCCTGCGTGCTTCACTCCTGAGCAGACAAAGCACAGACTGTGTATATCCCCACTTGAAATGTACAGTTGGCGGGGAGGAACACACAGCCTACAAGGCTGTCTACTCTTGCCCAGATGCTTCACTTTGGCTGAAGCTTTAGACACATTGGAGCTTTAAAGTGGGACAAACAACAAGGCTTACAACAAATAGCAACTAACACACACAGAGTGCTGGCTGAATGACAGAAAGCTTATGCTTGTTTCCACTGCAGGTGCTTTTAAGATTCCTGGTCACCCCACTAGTGATGTCTTGCCAATCCATTGGACTGATTACACACATGATTCAGAGCGTGTTTACACTGAAGACATACCCATAGCATTTGACATAGCTCAAGTTCCTGAAGGGGAACTTCCTGATTTAATTCATGTGTTTCCCCTCACTTTCCATTGTTTTACTTCAATGATAAGTTAGAATTATGTGATTTATTTTTGTGTTTTTTATGTAAGATTAAAAAGTTAAACGATGCAGATTTATTTTCACAGTCACCTTTGAACCAATATTAGTGGAGAAGGTACTGGATATAATTGTATATTCAAAAGGTGACCATTAGATTCTCCATTAAGTGTTATTATTATTATTATGAATACAATGTTCATATATATATATATATATATATATATATATATATATATATATATATATACAATTTATTTTGTTATGAAAATTATGCTTATTTGCTTGTTTTTTGTTTTGTTTTGTTTTGTTTATTTAGATTTTTGGCCATCTATAAAGCATCTGTTCACCAGTGGGATCTATATCCTGCACCTGATTTGCAGTGTTTTGGCATTCAATGCCTTTGTCATTTCTATAACTTACACACCAAAGTATTTGGAGCAGCAGTTTGGACAAAGCGCATCAAAGACCAATTTTCTCATAGGTAACAGTTGCTGTATATTATTATTATTATTATTATTATTATTGCTAGCTGTTTAAACTAGCTGTGCTTATATGTGCAGGAGTGATGTCTATTCCACCACTGGTTCTGGGTATGTTCCTCAGTGGCTGGATAATGAAGAGGTTTAAACTAGGTCTGCTGGGATCTGCAAGACTGATGTTTTTCACCTCTGTAACCTCATTGGTTTGCATAATACCTTACTTTGCTCTCAGCTGTGAAAACATAGATGTCGCTGGGATCACGGTGCCATATCAAAGGTATTTTTTATTCATATTTATAGTCATTGTATAAATATTTTTGAATCATGGAAAATATACACCTATCCATTTAATTTCCTGCCTAGGGTTTAATATAATAAATTGTTTATGTGGCAGAACTTTTGAAGTTCAAGATGTAAGCCATGATTTACTTACTTCTTGCAATGCTGGGTGTCCTGACTTCCTATGGGATCCAGTGTGTGGACAGAACGGAGTGACCTACATCTCTCCTTGTCATGCTGGCTGCAATTCCACTCTGGGTACAAGACAGAATATGGTGAACAGCTACTTTTAACACTTGATGACAAATTCTTTGTTACATTTTTTTTTTTTTTTTACTTTATTTATGTTTGTATGTATTTATTTACACACTTACACGTTTGTCAGACATTCCATGGCTGTACATGTATCCAGAGCTGGGGACTGACTTCTGGGAATTCCTCTGCAGTGCTTGGACAGTGTTCGCGAGAGAGTAGCTGCACTAAAATGTTCTACATCTATCTGGCACTGCAGTCTCTCGCCTTCTTTGTTTACTGTCTGGGCACAGTTCCTTTCTTCCTCATCTCATTGAGGTACTGTTTAATTTGTTTCCATCATACTGTAATGCAGTTGCTCCTTATGCTTGTTCCCTATTTTCAGTGGCCTATATTGTATTTGAATCAGTTTCAAATATTGTATAACCTTCATTGTTTAAATAAACAAACAAACAAGCTGTGAGTTGGTTGGTTAATCTTAAGAGTCAAGGTTGGAAATCCTACTCACAATGCATTGAGGCCAGAAATTAATTATATAAATATCTTCATACAAAATGTATTATTTTAATTAAAAATAAAAATTGAGAATTGGTTGTGTGGATGATTGTAATCGCAATTGTACATATACTGTATATAATATACAATTATCTGTATGAAATATGTTCTTGCAGGATTGTGGATCCTATGCTGAAGTCTCTCTCAATGGGAATATTTCTGTTAGTTTTAAGAGTCTTCGGTAAGTTAATATATGGATTTGCTAATACTGCAAAACATTGTTTTTCATGAGGGGAAACTTACAAATATGTCACAGATCTTTATATTTTTCTTGTCTTAAACATGCATTAAGCCACAGGATTATTTTAAGTTTAATTTATTGCTTTTAAAGGTGGCATTCCTGCTCCCATTTGCTTTGGAGCTCTTATTGACACAACCTGTCTGAAATGGGGCCAAAATAAAAGCGGTGAAAGAGGTGCATGCAGAATGTATGACATTGAAACTTTCAGGTGAGCAGATCTAGCAGGATGATGCTATGTAGCCCTAATATGAATGTGTAATAAAACCCTAATTAATGTGTAATAAAATTTTATTTGCCCCCATCAGGTACCTATTTCTGGGACTGGTGAGCTCTCTTCAGGCATTTAGCTATACCCTTTTATGGATTTTCACCACACAGATTAAGAAGAAAGTACAGTACGATGAGAAAATGTCCAAGGACATAGAACTCCAATACCCTATGCTACGTGATCCAGAACAGGAAAATAATATAAAATAATGTTCTGCGATGTCGTTGTTTTATTTTTATTTTTATTATTGATTTATTGTTCCTGGGTCAGTTTCAAAATATGATGACAAACACTTTTATTATTTTATATCTGTGGCTAAGTTCATGAAAATCATGCCATTCATCTGAGAGTCAGAGTTATGTCTCTTTTTTATTTATTATTTAATTTACATGGTGATTTGCCCACGAGTAAATAAATGCTGTAAACAACTTTAGCTCTCACTGTCATTACTGTGTTGTATTTATTAATACATACAAATATTTGATGTTATAATGTATTTCTTTTTTGTTAACTTGTAAATGCTATTTTCTATGTTTGTGTCTGAGGGAAACACACACACCCACACATATATTTTCCAAGTTATCTAATAAGCTTTACATAAGGGGCAGGACATTCCATTTAAAACCACTTAATGAGTTCCAGGAGAAAGGGCCAATCACACAAAATAAGCAATTATGTACAGTACATCTGAGTCCATTAGATGAAGCAAAGTTGAGGAAAGGTCATACAAAATTTAAAATGGAAGACAGCCATGAGTGTGGCATATTTAGTATTAATTTTTTGTTAAGTATGCCCTCATGTTCCTGTTAATTGCTGTAATGTCAGCCTCTTTAATTACCAGCCCAAAGCCTAAATGTGTGATTTGAAACTCCTCTTGAGTGAGTTCTGAAGGAGAAAGAAATGCATGCATTTTTGTAAACAAAATGAGGGTGAGGAAATGTTTACAGAATTTTAGTTTTGGGCTGAATTATCCCTTTATTGAGTTTCATTATAGCTGGGAGTATTTTTTTGTCATGTGTACGTATAACAACCACTCCTAACACAACATTAAAGCTCTCAGTCATTACCACAGGTATTTATGACAGTCTAGGAATGTTATGTTCAGTCCACATGTCTATTCCTGTTCCTGAAAATTACAAATATGACCTTGACTGACTCATCAGTGAGAGTTGTTGAGGTAATGAAGAGAATGTGTTCACCATCACAAGTACCCATTACATTAGCAGAGAGGCCATGTTCCTATTAGCTTTTTGGGTAACATTTCACTGAGCGTATAGCCTGGGGTCAAAGTTGATAAACACTTTGGATTTAACTGTAACACAGAGAAGCAGTGTGAGCAACTGTGAGTGACCCTAACCAAAAGTATAGTGTTCTGGCCAGTCCAGCTAAACAACAGTGCAATTCCATAAATTAATTCCTCAAGGCACATGGTGATGAACAAATAAATAAAAATAAATTATATATACATACATACATACATACATACATACACACACACACACACATATATATATATATATATATATATATATATATATATATATATATATATATATATATACAGTATTGTTCAAAATAATAGCAGTACAATGTGACTAACCAGAATAATCAAGGTTTTTAGTATATTTTTTATTGCTACGTGGCAAACAAGTTACCAGTAGGTTCAGTAGATTGTCAGAAAACAAACAAGACCCAGCATTCATGATATGCACGCTCTTAAGGCTACCCATAGCATTTGACATAGCTCAAGTTCCTGAAGGGGAACTTCCTGATTTAATTCATGTGTTTCCCCTCACTTTCCATTGTTTTACTTCAATGATAAGTTAGAATTATGTGATTTATTTTTGTGTTTTTTATGTAAGATTAAAAAGTTAAACGATGCAGATTTATTTTCACAGTCACCTTTGAACCAATATTAGTGGAGAAGGTACTGGATATAATTGTATATTCAAAAGGTGACCATTAGATTCTCCATTAAGTGTTATTATTATTATTATGAATACAATGTTCATATATATATATATATATATATATATATATATATATATATATATATATATACAATTTATTTTGTTATGAAAATTATGCTTATTTGCTTGTTTTTTGTTTTGTTTTGTTTTGTTTATTTAGATTTTTGGCCATCTATAAAGCATCTGTTCACCAGTGGGATCTATATCCTGCACCTGATTTGCAGTGTTTTGGCATTCAATGCCTTTGTCATTTCTATAACTTACACACCAAAGTATTTGGAGCAGCAGTTTGGACAAAGCGCATCAAAGACCAATTTTCTCATAGGTAACAGTTGCTGTATATTATTATTATTATTATTATTATTATTGCTAGCTGTTTAAACTAGCTGTGCTTATATGTGCAGGAGTGATGTCTATTCCACCACTGGTTCTGGGTATGTTCCTCAGTGGCTGGATAATGAAGAGGTTTAAACTAGGTCTGCTGGGATCTGCAAGACTGATGTTTTTCACCTCTGTAACCTCATTGGTTTGCATAATACCTTACTTTGCTCTCAGCTGTGAAAACATAGATGTCGCTGGGATCACGGTGCCATATCAAAGGTATTTTTTATTCATATTTATAGTCATTGTATAAATATTTTTGAATCATGGAAAATATACACCTATCCATTTAATTTCCTGCCTAGGGTTTAATATAATAAATTGTTTATGTGGCAGAACTTTTGAAGTTCAAGATGTAAGCCATGATTTACTTACTTCTTGCAATGCTGGGTGTCCTGACTTCCTATGGGATCCAGTGTGTGGACAGAACGGAGTGACCTACATCTCTCCTTGTCATGCTGGCTGCAATTCCACTCTGGGTACAAGACAGAATATGGTGAACAGCTACTTTTAACACTTGATGACAAATTCTTTGTTACATTTTTTTTTTTTTTTTACTTTATTTATGTTTGTATGTATTTATTTACACACTTACACGTTTGTCAGACATTCCATGGCTGTACATGTATCCAGAGCTGGGGACTGACTTCTGGGAATTCCTCTGCAGTGCTTGGACAGTGTTCGCGAGAGAGTAGCTGCACTAAAATGTTCTACATCTATCTGGCACTGCAGTCTCTCGCCTTCTTTGTTTACTGTCTGGGCACAGTTCCTTTCTTCCTCATCTCATTGAGGTACTGTTTAATTTGTTTCCATCATACTGTAATGCAGTTGCTCCTTATGCTTGTTCCCTATTTTCAGTGGCCTATATTGTATTTGAATCAGTTTCAAATATTGTATAACCTTCATTGTTTAAATAAACAAACAAACAAGCTGTGAGTTGGTTGGTTAATCTTAAGAGTCAAGGTTGGAAATCCTACTCACAATGCATTGAGGCCAGAAATTAATTATATAAATATCTTCATACAAAATGTATTATTTTAATTAAAAATAAAAATTGAGAATTGGTTGTGTGGATGATTGTAATCGCAATTGTACATATACTGTATATAATATACAATTATCTGTATGAAATATGTTCTTGCAGGATTGTGGATCCTATGCTGAAGTCTCTCTCAATGGGAATATTTCTGTTAGTTTTAAGAGTCTTCGGTAAGTTAATATATGGATTTGCTAATACTGCAAAACATTGTTTTTCATGAGGGGAAACTTACAAATATGTCACAGATCTTTATATTTTTCTTGTCTTAAACATGCATTAAGCCACAGGATTATTTTAAGTTTAATTTATTGCTTTTAAAGGTGGCATTCCTGCTCCCATTTGCTTTGGAGCTCTTATTGACACAACCTGTCTGAAATGGGGCCAAAATAAAAGCGGTGAAAGAGGTGCATGCAGAATGTATGACATTGAAACTTTCAGGTGAGCAGATCTAGCAGGATGATGCTATGTAGCCCTAATATGAATGTGTAATAAAACCCTAATTAATGTGTAATAAAATTTTATTTGCCCCCATCAGGTACCTATTTCTGGGACTGGTGAGCTCTCTTCAGGCATTTAGCTATACCCTTTTATGGATTTTCACCACACAGATTAAGAAGAAAGTACAGTACGATGAGAAAATGTCCAAGGACATAGAACTCCAATACCCTATGCTACGTGATCCAGAACAGGAAAATAATATAAAATAATGTTCTGCGATGTCGTTGTTTTATTTTTATTTTTATTATTGATTTATTGTTCCTGGGTCAGTTTCAAAATATGATGACAAACACTTTTATTATTTTATATCTGTGGCTAAGTTCATGAAAATCATGCCATTCATCTGAGAGTCAGAGTTATGTCTCTTTTTTATTTATTATTTAATTTACATGGTGATTTGCCCACGAGTAAATAAATGCTGTAAACAACTTTAGCTCTCACTGTCATTACTGTGTTGTATTTATTAATACATACAAATATTTGATGTTATAATGTATTTCTTTTTTGTTAACTTGTAAATGCTATTTTCTATGTTTGTGTCTGAGGGAAACACACACACCCACACATATATTTTCCAAGTTATCTAATAAGCTTTACATAAGGGGCAGGACATTCCATTTAAAACCACTTAATGAGTTCCAGGAGAAAGGGCCAATCACACAAAATAAGCAATTATGTACAGTACATCTGAGTCCATTAGATGAAGCAAAGTTGAGGAAAGGTCATACAAAATTTAAAATGGAAGACAGCCATGAGTGTGGCATATTTAGTATTAATTTTTTGTTAAGTATGCCCTCATGTTCCTGTTAATTGCTGTAATGTCAGCCTCTTTAATTACCAGCCCAAAGCCTAAATGTGTGATTTGAAACTCCTCTTGAGTGAGTTCTGAAGGAGAAAGAAATGCATGCATTTTTGTAAACAAAATGAGGGTGAGGAAATGTTTACAGAATTTTAGTTTTGGGCTGAATTATCCCTTTATTGAGTTTCATTATAGCTGGGAGTATTTTTTTGTCATGTGTACGTATAACAACCACTCCTAACACAACATTAAAGCTCTCAGTCATTACCACAGGTATTTATGACAGTCTAGGAATGTTATGTTCAGTCCACATGTCTATTCCTGTTCCTGAAAATTACAAATATGACCTTGACTGACTCATCAGTGAGAGTTGTTGAGGTAATGAAGAGAATGTGTTCACCATCACAAGTACCCATTACATTAGCAGAGAGGCCATGTTCCTATTAGCTTTTTGGGTAACATTTCACTGAGCGTATAGCCTGGGGTCAAAGTTGATAAACACTTTGGATTTAACTGTAACACAGAGAAGCAGTGTGAGCAACTGTGAGTGACCCTAACCAAAAGTATAGTGTTCTGGCCAGTCCAGCTAAACAACAGTGCAATTCCATAAATTAATTCCTCAAGGCACATGGTGATGAACAAATAAATAAAAATAAATTATATATACATACATACATACATACATACATACACACACACACACACATATATATATATATATATATATATATATATATATATATATATATATACAGTATTGTTCAAAATAATAGCAGTACAATGTGACTAACCAGAATAATCAAGGTTTTTAGTATATTTTTTATTGCTACGTGGCAAACAAGTTACCAGTAGGTTCAGTAGATTGTCAGAAAACAAACAAGACCCAGCATTCATGATATGCACGCTCTTAAGGCTGTGCAATTGGGCAATTAGTTGAAAGGGGTGTGTTCAAAAAAATAGCAGTGTCTACCTTTGACTGTACAAACTCAAAACTATTTTGTACAAACATTTTTTTTTTTCTGGGATTTAGCAATCCTGTGAATTACTAAACTAATATTTAGTTGTATGACCACAGTTTTTTAAAACTGCTTGACATCTGTGTGGCATGGAGTCAACCAACTTGTGGCACCTCTCAGCTGTTATTCCACTCCATGATTCTTTAACAACATTCCACAATTCATTCACATTTCTTGGTTTTGCTTCAGAAAAAGCATTTTTGATATCACCCCACAAGTTCTCAATTGGATTAAGGTCTGGAGATTGGGCTGGCCACTCCATAACATTAATTTTGTTGGTTTGGAACCAAGACTTTGCCCGTTTACTAGTGTGTTTTGGGTCATTGTCTTGTTGAAACAACCATTTCAAGGGCATGTCCTCTTCAGCATAAGGCAACATGACCTCTTCAAGTATTTTAACATATGCAAACTGATCCATGATCCCTGGTATGCGATAAATAGGCCCAACACCATAGTAGGAGAAACATGCCCATATCATGATGCTTGCACCTCCATGCTTCACTGTCTTCACTGTGTACTGTGGCTTGAATTCAGAGTTTGGGGGTCGTCTCACAAACTGCCTGTGGCCCTTGGACCCAAAAAGAACAATTTTACTCTCATCAGTCCACAAAATGTTCCTCCATTTCTCTTTAGGCCAGTTGAGGTGTTCTTTGGCAAATTGTAACCTCTTCTGCACATGCCTTTTTTTTAACAGAGGGACTTTGCGGGGGATTCTTGAAAATAGATTAGCTTCACACAGACGTCTTCTAACTGTCACAGTACTTACAGGTAACTCCAGACTGTCTTTGATCATCCTGGAGGTGATCATTGGCTGAGCCTTTGCCATTCTGGTTATTCTTCTATCCATTTTGATGGTTGTCTTCCGTTTTCTTCTACGTCTCTCTGGTTTTGCTCTCCATTTTAAGGCATTGGAGATCATTTTAGCTGAACAGCCTATCATTTTTTGCACCTCTTTATAGGTTTTCCCCTCTCTAATCAACTTTTTAATCAAAGTACGCTGTTCTTCTGAACAATGTCTTGAACGACCCATTTTCCTCAGCTTTCAAATGCATGTTCAACAAGTGTTGGCTTCATCCTTAAATAGGGGCCACCTGATTCACACCAGTTTCTTCACAAAATTGATGACCTCAGTGATTGAATGCCACACTGCTATTTTTTTGAACACACCCCTTTCAACTAATTCAACTAATTGCCCAATTGCACAGCCTTAAGAGCGTGCATATCATGAATGCTGGGTCTCATTTGTTTTCTGAGAATCTACTGAACCTACTGGTAACTTGTTTGCCACGTAGCAATAAAAAAATATACGAAAAACCGTGATTATTCTGGTTAGTCACATTGTACTGCTATTATTTTGAACAATACTGTATATATATATATATATATATATGTGTGTGTGTGTGTGTGTGTGTGTGTGTGTGTGTGTATATATATATATATATATATATATATATATATATATATATATATATATATATATATATAGGCACTCATGTGCAACAATTGTTGTGTTCTATATTGAAATAAAGTTGTTAGTCCTTTTTTATAATATGTATATATATGAATCACTCAAAAAATAATTAGTTTTTCTCAATCACTGTTTCCCATAGGGTGACAGGTATAACAGGTGGCTTCACTATGAATTCTGCATGTTCAGTTTTCACCACATTTGTTTCTGTGACGATTGTGTACCCAGAGAGACACAGGGAGAGCAAGAGATCCAATTGCAGGTATTATAATAAAAAGGCAATCCAAATCGTTGTCGAATACAGCCAGGGCCGTTTGAAGGAATTTAGGGGCCCCAAGCAAAATGGACATAGAGAGCCCCCCCCCCAACGCACGCAAGGCCTACAGGAACCACAGCATAGCCATACAGTTTAAGTTCACCCGCACTTTATATAAATAAAAAAAGGTTTACAGTGCAAATACTGCTTGAAAAAATAGTTTGCTGGGAATTCAATAGTGATTTGCACTGTTTTTTTTTTCTTCTTCTAATAATATGACAGCACACACTTATCAGTTTAAACTCTGGGCTGTGCAGGATATCAGCTATAATTATCGAGCTTGTGGTACCTTGTGTTATATAGAGGAAACATCAGCACTGAGCAGTGATGCATCTGTTGATGTTGAGGATGAAGTTGATGGTGTAGCTGGGAAATAATTGAAACAAAAATCTGAAATTACCTGTGAAGTACGTTTTAGCATTTCACTGTTAGCATATTGAAAGAGGTCACTATTACCAGCTCAGGGGTGCGTTAAATTAACAACTAAGTTTCCTTTTTTAGAAAAAAAAATATTTTTATTTTTTAAATGCATAGAATGCAATGCATACATCAAAAATAAACATTTAATTATTAATCATTGTTTCTCTGTCTGTACTTGTACTTTGAACAATGACAATAAAGTTGGCAGATGAATTAAGTGCATTTAAGTGCCATTCAGGTGGGTTTTTAAATAAAGCGTTTTCTGAGATGCACATTAAACACCAAACATTAATTTATCCTTTAATTATTGAAAATTAAGCAAACTTAACTTTTTGTTAAACAAAGGGGATTAACTATTAAAAATAAAACATTGAAGAAATTGTGTGATTAAACCTTAAAAAAAATAAAATTAAAATAATATTAGATTTTTTTTTAGTATTAGGCTATGTACATTCTGCTGAACAATAGTAATACATCTCTGGCAAATACTTGTCTAAAACAGGACTTTTATTTTGACGGGTTGACGTACCTTTACAGCTCTGTGTATGTAATGTGACTCAAATCAAAAGGGTCAAATGCTCATGAAGTGACTGTCAGAGCAGTTCTGGAGATGATGTTCATGTGTTCACATCCTCATTTAGTGAGACAGCAGACGCGAGACTGAAATCCCCGCGAGCGTCACGCATGCTTCAGTGTGTTAATAAAGGAGGACGCGCTTCTGCTCCTTTCATTAACAGAGACACGCAGAACATGCAGGATTCATATTTAAACAGACTGTTCCGGCTTAATATGTACAGATATTAGTCGTTATCGTGGTTTGATGTAAGTGCAATGACCTATTTTTAATTCATTCATTCAAAATTTGGCAAATTACGTGTCATTCTGAGTTAAACTGTAAATCATGTTTCAATGACTGGATTCCGTGATTCTTGCAATCAAAACGAAGTTCTCTTTACATTTGCCTGAGCCCTCAAGTCAAAACACTGCTGACTCCTTGCAGTATGCGATTTCTGATCTGTGTTTTCCTTATCCCGTAAAAAAAAAAAAAAAAAACATATTACAGTAACCATATTCCTTCCGTTCGGAAAAAAAAAGCAGAGATCACTTGGTTGGCTGGCTGCTGTCAGCGACTATTGAGAGGGGCCCCCTTGAGGGCGATCCCGATAACAGTGTCATTACACAGTGTCGTTGCATTTTATTCTTAACCAGTCGTTGTCTTGGGGCCCCAGGTCAGCTCGGGGCCACAAGCAATTGCTTGGTTTGCCTGCCTTGTCGCGACGGGCCTGAATACAGCCAAGGTCAAAACCAAAAAGACAGTCCAAACAATACAAACAAAGGAAAGGGACAGGAAAAGGGACTCGGAATACGAGAGGACTCGGAGGACGAGCAGACAGGAAGAATCTCGGGGGACGAGAATGCTGGACACACGGAGGGAAAGGACTCCATACAAACAACAGGGAAAGACTAGTATTTATAGGGAGCTAATGGCAATAAAGTGACTGCATCTGGTGCAACTAACAGGAGTGCAATTACTGTGAAGACAGGAACAGACTAGAGGAATTCTAGTGCCTACGGTGAAGTGCCCAAGAAGAAGTGAGTCCACTAGTGGACACCCAGGGAAACAGACACTAGACAGCGTGACATTACCCCCTACTCCACGGAGCAGCTGCCAGAAGCTCCACCCGAACCCAACGGAAAACCAAAAACACAAAGAGATCAGGAGGGAGGTGGAGCGGCAGAGGACTAGGGGGAGGGACGGAAGGCCAGGTAAAAATGGGGAAAACAGAGACAAGAGGAACAGGTAGAATGGGGAAACAGAAACAAGAGGACCAGGTAAAATTGGAAAACAGAGACAAGAGAAGTGCAACACAAAACAAGGAGTCCAGGAGGGTGGTGGACTGGCGGAGGATCAGGGGGACGGTCGGAGGGCCAGGTCCTTAGAGGGAAACAGAACGAAAGACACAGACTAGAAACCCAGGAGGGAGGTGGACCGGCGGAGGATCAGGGGGAGGGACGGAGGGCCAGGTCCATAGGAGGAAACAGAAAGAAAGACACAGACAGGAGAACAACAAAATATAAACACAAAAATACAAGTCCAAGAAGGACATCACGTGACGCCCACCAGGGCGGAGCAGAAGACCACCATAACCGTGCGGTCAGGACGGACGCCCCCCAGGGCGGAGCAGAAGACCACCACAACCCTGTGGTCAAGGCAGAAGCCCCCCATGGCGGAACAGAAGACCACCACATCCGTGTGGTCAAACCAGACGCCCCCCAGGGCGGAGCAGAAGACCACCACATCCTTGTGGTCGAGGCAGACAGACCCCAGGGTGGAACAGAAGACCACCACGTCCGTGTGGTCGAACCAGACGCCCCCCAGGGCAGAGCAGAAGACCACCACAACCGTGTGGTCGGGATGGAAGCCCCCCAAGGCGGAGCAGAAGACCACCACATCCTTGTGGTCGAAGCAGAAGGCCCCCAGGGCAGAGGAGAAGACCACCACATCCGTGCGGCCGGACCAACAGGAGGACAAGTCTGGTTGGGCAAGTCTGAAACATAGAACATGAAAATGTTAAGGGTGGCCTCCGTGGCCACAACAGGAACAGTCGGGTGCTCAGAGAGTTCGACTGAGACATGACTTCCATGTTCTCTGGAAGTTCTGCAGAGGCTAGGAGAGACTCTGGTAATTCATCAGAGACATGGAGAGGCTTGAGTAGTTCCACAGAGAAGAGACGAGACTCTGGTAAACCCATGGTGTATATACTGGACTCCAGAAGATTGGTGCTGACTTGACTCTGCTCATGAAAATTATTGGTGACTTGCATTTGTTCATGAAGATCATTGGTGACTTGTATTTGTTCATGAAGGTCAATGGTGACTTGCCTTTGTTCATGAAGATCACTGGTGACTTGAATTCTCCCATGAAGAACCCCGGTTACTTGACTCTGTCCTTGAAGATCAACGGTGACTAGCCTTGACTCTGGAAGGTCCACGGTAACTAGCCCTGACTCTGGAAGGTCAACGGTGACTAGTCCTGACTCTGGAAGGTCAACGGTGACTAGCCCTGATTCTGGAAGGTCAAAGGTGACTAGCCCTGATTCTGGAAGGTCAAAGGTGACTAACCCTGACTCTGGAAGGTCAATGGTGACTAACCCTGACTCTGGAGGGTCCACGAGCACCTGACTCGACTCTTGAGGGTCCGCAAGTCCCTGACTCAACTCTGGAAGGTCAACAGGAACTAACCCTGACTCTGAAAGGTCAACAGTGACTGACCCTGACTCTGGAAAGTCGATGGTGACTAGCCCTGGCCCTGGAAGGTCGACGGTGAGCAACCCTGACTCTGGAGGGTCCACGAGCACCTGACTCGACTCTGGAGGGTCAACCGGAACCTGATTCAACTCAGGAAATTCAATGGGTCAACAGGAACTAGCCCTGACTCTGGAAGGTCAACGGTGACTAACCCTGACTTTAGAAGGTCGACAGTGATTAACCCTGACTCTGGAAGGTCAACGGTGACTAACCCTGACTCTGGAGGGTCCATGAGCACCTGACTCAACTCTGGAAAGTCAATTGGGCACCTGACACGACTCTGGAAGGTCAGCAGGAATCTGACTTGATTCTGGAGGATCAACTGGAACATGACTCGACTCTGGATGGTCAACAGGAAGCTGACTCGACTCTGGATGGTCCACTGGAACCTGACTGTACTCTGGACGTTCAACGGGAATATGACTCGACTCAGGGGTGCCAACCGGAACCTGACTCAACTCAGCAGGGTCAACGGGCATATGACTCGACTCTGGAAGGTCAACCGGAACCTGACTCAACTCTGGAGAGTAAACGGGAACCTGACTCAACTCAGGAAAGCCCACTGTAGCTGGCATCCTCTGAAGTGGCTCTGGGCTGGCGGGCATCATGTACTGTGGTGCTGGCTCAGCAGACGTGACGTGAACAGTCTCTGGATCAGCAGACGTGATGTGAATACTCCTGGGAATCTCTAGGATCTTTGACAGCATGGAGAAATAATCCAAAAACGTCTCAGCGGCCATCTTGACCACTTTGTGCTGTGGCGCTGTGCTGGCGTCCATCTTGCCTCGTGGCGCTAGGCTGACGGCCCTCTTGTGCAGTGTCGCTGGACCTGCGGCCATCATGGGCAGTGGTGCTGGGCCTGTAGCCATTCTGCGCAGTGCCTCTGGGCTGGCGGTCATCTTGTGCTGTGGTGCTGGGCTAGCTGAAAAGGGACTCGGAATACGAGAGGACTCGGAGGACGAGCAGACAGGAAGAATCTCGGGGGACGAGAATGCTGAACACACGAAGGGTAAGGACTCCATACAAACAACAGGGAAAGACTAGTATTTATAGGGAGGCTAATGACAATAAAGTGACTGCACCTGGTGCAATTAACAGGAGTGCAATTACTGTGAAGACAGGACCAGACTAGAGGAATTCTAGTGCCTACGGTGAAGTGCCTAAGGGGAAGTGAGCCCACTAGTGGACACCCAGGGAAACAGAGACTAGACAGCATGACAGTTTCACATTTAAGGCAAGTTTTCATTAGACTAGTAGATTGTCCATGATCACCACAGCTTTGCTAAAGCTGTTTGCCAGCACTGACAAATATTCACCAAAGGTTTGCTAGTAGCATCAAACTGTTTGTTGTTGCTAATGTTTTGCTGCAGGTTCAATATGGATGAAGAACTGCAAACCTCTGCCAGTTATTTATTGAAAAAAAAAAAATTTATTTGCCATGTAGGAAATATTAACACCAAGTTTCTTATTTTGCAAGGTGGCTGAATTGTGCATGATAAAGTGAAGTCACTTCATCCCATACTCAGAATTTGTGCTCTGCATTTAACCCATCCAAGTGCACACACACACACACACACACACACACAAGACAGTGGGCAGCCAATGCTGCACTCCGGGGAGCAGTTTGGGGTTTGGTGCCTTGCTTTTTTGTATTGAATTTGGGCAGAGTACTGGTTATTCACTCTCCCCACCTCCAATCCCTGCCAGACTTGAAACTCAAATCTGCAACCTTCAGAGTACAAGTCCAACTTACTATCCATTAGGCCAAGAGTAGCTCCAACATTGATCAAACTCACCTGCTTGTAACTTTCTAGCAATCTTGAAGATCTTGATTAACTTGTTCAGATGTTTTTGATAAGTGTTGGAGCTAAACTGCTATAATGTGTACTTGCATTTTACTAGTTTTGTACTGAATCATACAATTATGACTGTCATACTCATTTTTGGTTTCCATTGTGTCAAACAAACTGCTAAGTTTATCTGCATATTTAATGGGGTAAATTACCCTTAATTCTTGTCACATGATACTTAAGAAATCATACTAAGATACTGGTTTGCTGCTTAAGAAACGTCTACGTATGGTAACCCTCGTTCCCTGAAGGATGGAACGGAGATGCCACGTCGGTGACTGACGGTCTTCGATAGACCAATCTACTTTGAGTGTAAACTAAACCAGCCAATGCACATTGGCATGCAATTATTGCATCCAGCTGCCGCTGATCACAGCGTGAGTACAAGAAGGCAGCAGGTGCAATGCATACCAGGTTTTTGCTGAGGAGCCGAGATGGAGACCCGGCAGCTCAGCGGCGGTACAGCAACCATGGCAACGGGACATGGCGTCTCATTTCCCTCCTTCAGGGAACGTGGGTTACCATACGTAATCAAGAAGTTCCCTTTAAGTCGGTCACTCTCGATGCCACGTCGGCAAATGGGATCGTGGAACCAGGTCTGAGTGTCCCAACAAGTCTCAAACAGGCTTAAGTGCCGGAGCACCAAATCCCTGTGCTCACTGAGACACAACTTGGGCGGCTTGTGAGCAGGCCAGAGTGTGGTGCGAGTGTGGGGTTCAGGGCTCACCTGGTTCCACAGGTTGGCAGAGGGTGCGTGAGTGGGGCCTTTGTTGACACTCTTGAACGCCCACTGCAGCCATCTGGCAAAGGAGGAGGTCTGGTGCTTGGCCATCCGCAACTCTCCTGGGACCCAGAAAGGAAGAAAACTACTCTCTCGTTGAGATTTCCAGATTTTCCACCTGGCCCTCCTCCAGGAGAGGGAGAGGTGCCTTCACCATCCCCCAGAAAGCAGCTACCTCTCTCTGGGTCACCCGTCCCGGGGCCTCTTGCTCTTCGGTTCACTGCCAGGTGTGAAGGGGGCCAGGACGGGAGGGGCACCCTGCCTGCGCCCAGCTACGGCACGACTGCAGATGTCTGCTTCTGGGCAGCTGAGAACTGCTGGAAAGCTCTTGACTGCGTCGCTGAAGAGGCCGGTCTGGGACACAGGGGCATTGAGGAACCGGACCTTGTCGGTGTCCCTGATGTCTGCCAGACACAGCCAGATTTGGTGCTCCTGGACCACAAGTGTGGACATCGCATGACCCAGGGAACTCGCGGTGACCTTAATCGCTCGGAGCGTGAGGTCAGTGGCGGTTCGGAGTTCCTTTAGAACTTCTGGGTCGTGACCACCCTCGTGCAGGTCCTTTAGTGCTTTAGCCTGGTGCACCTGCAGTAACGCCATGGCGTGTAAGGCGGAAGCAGCTTCCCCGCAAGCCGCATAGGCACTGCCAGTCAGACCAGACAAGTGCCAACAGGCAAGGGAAGGAATCACGGGAAGGAACCGGGTGTGCAATCCACTCGACACAGGAACGACCGCCGCTGAAGGGCCATCTCACCAACACACGAAGTTTCCGAGAGCGTGCTGAACTTGTAGTTCACAGCAGACACAGTTGACCAGAGCGATACAAACGCTCGGCTCCGAAGCAAAAAACTGGTATGCATTGCACCTGCTGCCTTCTTAAACTCATGCTGTGATCAGTGGTAGCTGGATGCAATAATTGCATGCCAATGTGCATTGGCTCATTTAGTTTACACTCGAAGTAGATTGGTCTATCAAAGCGATATCTCATTTTACGTCTGTCACCAACGTTGCTTTTAGAGTGACCGACTGAAAGGGAACTACTTATAAGAATTGGTGCTCCAGTTCCAGATTCTTTCTTGTGATCATGCTCCAAGAGTTTGTCTAATGATTTTTCAGATCTTTCTCATGCAGTAGTTCACCATGACACCGTTTGTCCCAGTTTGTAGTGTGAAGTATGCAGGAAAAATCCTGTTCTGAATAGGCCTATGCTTTGTTGTTTAATATAAAAATAATAATAATAATAAAAAAAATAGATACAATAAAACTCAATCTATCTTCTGTCCTTGTTTGTGGACAGCTCTTTATTTGTGTACTTGCCTTATGTTATTTATATAAATTGCTGACAAGGATTAAACCAAAAGCACCATCACTCAGATCAAGGGGCAGTTTGTGATTCAAAGCTCTGCTTGTATCATCGACGGTGGCTTTGAAATGAGTGAGTAGAGATATGATGAACTGCAGTGAGAAATGAAGGCAGAGGTTCACCCATTAGATGAGCACTTATACCAGTGAGTCACACTATTGATTCTGTAATGTAACTCAATTACTGTTCATACTTTAAAAATGGGACTGAATGGAGACTGATGATTGTTTGTGTTCTGTAAAACTTAATAAAACATATGTGAAATAATAATAGCTGAATTTTATTGCAGGTAATTTTGCAGTCCCAAGTTCTTAAAATGTACTTTAAAATATACTAACTGAAACACGTTTAGAAACACATTTAACTATTGGGATACTTACACCTTACACCTTAATACATTATTATTATTATTATTATTATTATTATTATTATTATCATTATTATTATTATTATTATTATTATTATTATTATTATTATCATTATTATTATTTCCCCCTCTTGACAGGTGACGTATGATACAGCTGTAACTCACGTATCACCTCAGCATCTGCTCTCTGAGAATATCCTACATCGATGGTTATGCATGCTTGGAAATCTCAGTTTTTTATGTTGATGAGAAAATGAATAACTGATGAAGCCCCATGCATCCGCCCCCGCTCACGAGTCACATCTGCAGCAGCCTCCAAGTGGTGCCGTGGGGCTGGGTGCAGGCAGGCTGCCCCTCCCGTCCTGGCGACTCCATCCCCTGACAGTCCAGCTGATTTGGAGGCGGTTCAGAGCCGCTCAGGTAGACCTGTTTGCTGCTCCAGAGACCTCTCACTGCCAGTTGTCCTACTCCCTGACCGAGGGAACTCTCGGCACGGACGCACTGGCACACAGCTGGCCGCACAAGTATGCGTTTCCCCCAGTGAGCCTTCTCACACTATCATTGTGCAAAGTCCGAGAGGACAAGGAGCAAGTCTTGCTAGTAGTGCCGTATTGGCCTACTCAGACCTGGTTCCCCGAACTAGTGCTCCTCTCGACAGCCCCTCCTTGGGTCGGTTCCTCTGAGGAGGGATTTACTGACTAAGAGACGGGGCACCATTTGGCACCCGCGTCCAGACCTTTGGAAACTCCATGTCTGGTTGTGGCAGAGGTTCTAGTTGACCTATCTCAAGAGGTAGTGAACACCATCGTTCGGCAAGAGCACCGTCTACGAGACACGCTTATGCCTTGAAGTGGAACCTGTTCGTTGAGTGATGTTCTTCTCGCCGAGAAGACCCCCGAAGATGCCCGATTGCAGTCGTGCTATCCTTTCTGCAGCAAGGGTTGGAGCGAAGGCTGTCGGCCGACGATTCGTGCCTAGAGTTCGGGCCGGCTGACTCCCAAGTAACCCTGAGGCTCCGGCCTGGCTACGTGCCCAAGGTTCCCACTACATCCTTCAAAGACCAAGTGGTGAAACTGCAAGCGCTGCCCCTGGAGAAGGCAGACCCAGCCCTCGCTGTGCTTTGTCCCATCCGAGCATTAAGGTGCTATGTAGACCGGACACAAAGCTTCAGGACCTCAGACCAGTTCTTTGTCTGTTATGGAGGCCAGGAGAAGGGGAGTGCCGTCTCTAAGCAGAGAATGGCCCACTGGATTGTGGATGCCATAACACTGGCTTATCAGGCTCGGGGTGTGCCCTGCCCGTTCAGGTTACGAGCTCACTCAACTAGAAGTGTTGCATCCTCCTGGGCGCTCGCTGACAGATATCTGTAGAGCTGCGGGTTGGGCGACCCCTAACACGTTTGCTAGGTTCTATATCCTGTGTTCTCACCTCAAACGGGTAGTGGCACTGAGAGGCCCCGGTTAGTGTCGGCTTGCTTAAACCACTCCAGAGTGTCTGTACTGTAGACCTTGTTGAGATCCTCCATCCTCCAAGCAGCTGGACGCGGCGGAACGTATGGCGCCAGACCTTCATGATGAATCCTTGAGAACCATGGAAGGGTGGGTTCCATATTGAGACCTAAGCGGTACTCGTATGTGTATAGTCCATGGTATAGCCTTATAGCCCGTGTTTCCCCGGCAGACTTCTGCCTTCCCAAGAGGGTTTTAATCACCTTAAATTTCTCCTTATACTCCTAAACAGATGCTATATGTCACCGATGTGGCGTCGAGAGTGAGCGACTGAAAGGGAACATCTCGGTACGTATGGTAACCCTCGTTTCCTAAAGGAGGGAACGGAGACGCCACGTCCCGTCGCCATGGTTGCTGTACCGCCGCTGAGCTGCCGGGTCCCCGGCTCAGCTCCTCAGCGAAAAACTGGTATGTATTGTGTAACCCAGCTCATTTCCCTTTAAATATGGCCGTGCGCTGTTGTTTGGTGTGTGTGTGCAGGAGTTGGTGTGTTGAGCTGCTGCAGGTGGGCATTTAGTCAGTAAAACATTTCATTAATTTAACTCCTGGTTTAAAATATGTATGTCAACCTTTTAGATTGCCTTACCTTTTTGACTGCTGTTGAGTGACTTAATGACACAGGAACTGGTGAGTTGTCATTGTTATACGGTGCTAATAGTGTATTGTATGTGTATATGGATCGGATAGCCGGTGCTGGCGCTGGCTGTACTTTAATTATACTGAGTCTGACTGTGTATGTATATATATATATATATATATATATATATATATATATATATATATATATATATATATATATATATAGTGCCTATTTAATTGAGTTATACATTAAGCTTAATATTGTTGTATTATGAAATTGTCAACTACCCTTTTTGATTCTGAAATGCATTTTGATGATATGTATTGGTATTGTCTATTTATAAAAGTACTCTTGTTGATTGTTAAATTATTTATATTGATATATGCAGTATTTAATTTGAAGAATGTACATGGAACAAATTAATTGAGATTATGATAATATGATGACTTTATTGTATTATGGTTATGGTGATTAATAGTTGAGATGCTTGGAACTAGAGTGATGTATTAATTGGTCCCGTTTCGTACAGGCCAGGTTCTGTGCATTGATGGCGAGCCACTAGGCCCAAAAACTGATGCTTTGGGATGCATTCATCTATCGGCGTGGTAGGAGGTGCTGCAGCTGTTAATTGATACACCTGCACACACACCCTTAGAGACATTTGCACACACCTTTTGAGGATTCTCTATACATCAATACTGAGCTTATGAACTGTTCCATTGTGGACCCCTTGGACTCTGCCTGTCTTGAGGGCTGTGTGTTGTGAACTGCTGTGGCTTTATGCACCTTTTTTTGTTATTATGCTTTACCAAATGCTGAATTGTTGTATGTTCATTAATCAATTTGAACTGGATACTTCCTATGTGCACGTGTAAATATTGTAAATACTTGTTGTTCTATATGTAATACAATTCACAATTGCACTGCAGCCTTGACTCTGTGTATCATTGAACTTTACCTTTTCCTCCTTGAGCCAAACTAGAACCTTCTGATACTGGTACAATATTCTGATTTATAATTGCAGCACTTACAGATGCTACATAACTTTAGCGAGCCAGCCAGGAGGAATTGGTAAGTTTAATGTGCATTGGAGTTATTTATTTGGGTTATATTGCAGTTCAGTAAGAATAATGGATGTGTTTTTGAAGCGTGGTATTAAAATACCCAATGCTGTGTTGTTGGAGGGCATAACTGAACCAGGGAGTAATGAAGTTATTGAGATTTTTAAGCAAATATGGGTCAGTTGATAAAATTGAGGACATTTCTGAGACCGAATCGGGGTATGATGGTGTGCTTGTGGTTGAATTTACTACCGGTGCAACTTTGGAATCGTTGCGTCCCATTTTGCCATACACATGGGTCTCGTCTAAAAAGACACATACATGTTATATTTTGGAGTTATCTTCTGTTTGTACAGATCACTTTGCTAAAGCTAAAACTATGTTGTATTTGTCAGATTTGAATAATTTAGCCAAATTATCTGGAGTTGACTACACAGAAGTACTCAAAAACAACGATGTCTCAGATTGGACTTTCGGTTTCTGAGCTCTGCCCTGCGCCTCATGTGGAAGATCCATCAGTAACTGGGTCGCCTACGCTGCCAGAGCCATCAGTGAAGCAATCAACTCAGTCTCCATCAGCCAGTCCTGTTCCTCTTGTGGACACTGCTGCTCCCAGGTCTGTCACTGAGCCCTGCAGTGACCCAGCTAAACCTAGGCAGCCAGGTATGAGACATTCAACTTCCAGCATTGATGTCCATCCACCTGAGGTTCAGCGCTACGTAGTAGAGCACATTGTGAAGAACGAGGAGAGTGCAGTACATCATCAGAGGCTCAGAGTTTTCTCAGGTCAGGTTCCCAGACAAACTCATGTGGCTGAATATGACACCTGGCGGTCGGGAGTAGAGCTTTTGTTGAAGGATCCATCTGTGTCCGACCTCCATCGCTCTAGGAGCATAGTGGAGAGCCTCCTTCCTCCAGCAGCAGACATGATCAAGCAATTGAGTACCAGCACGTAACCTATAGTGTATTTAGACACTCTTGACTCTGCATATGCTACTGTTCAATATGGGGACGAACTGTTTGCTAGATTCATGGATACATTTCAGGATACCGGCGAGAAACCATCTGCCTACCTCCAACGGCTCCGGGTTGTCCTGAATTCTGCCATGAAAAGGGGTGGAGTCATAGGGTCTGAAGTAAATCGGCATTTGTTGAACCAGTTTTGTCGTGGATGCTGGGACAATTCTTTGATTGCTGAGCTCCAGCTAAAACAAAAGAAGATATGTCCACCCACTTTTGCTGAACTGCTGCTCCTCTTGCGCACTGAAGAGGACCGAGAGGCAGCAAAAGCTCAGGGAATGAAGCAATATCTCGGGTCTACACGACAGAAAGCTACATCTCATGCCCAGTTTGCTCGTGTTAACCCTGAAGATGGGACTGCAGTTACTGCTTTGGTTAACATCACCCAGCAACTGGCTCAACAACTAGCTGACGTCCAGCGACAGTTAGCCATGCTAACGGCCAGGCCGTCAAGGACCAGCCCTATTCTTAAGACTTCCACCTATAGTAAGCCACATGCCAGGGCCACTAATCAGCAGCCTCATCGCTCCCCACTTACTCCGGCAAAACCTGGTTATTGCTTTCGGTGTGGTGAGGATGGTCACATCCGTCCCCAGTGTGAGAATGAACCAAATTCTACCCTGGTTGCTCGTAAAAAGAAACAGTTCAATAGCAACCAACAAAACGCTTCCAAATCCGCTCATTTAAACTAAGTTCGGTCACTGTTGTGGGACAGACAGGGGCCAGAGGGGACCACATCTGTCCAAAGGAAAAAAAGATTGTCAAGTGTGCAGAATTATCACAGTCCAAGATAAAGAATGTAACCATACAACTTCCAAAGGGTTTGGTGGGTTCAAAATGTTCTGCAGTTGTCCAAATTGCTGGACAGAACTACCCTTGCCTTTTGGATACAGGTTCACAGGTCACCACAATTCCAGTCTCTTTGTACAATCAGAGTCTCAGCGATCACCCTGTGAAGCCACTTTACGACTTACTCCAGGTAGAAGGTGCCGCCGGTCAGTCAGTACCATACCTGGGGTATGTAGGTATGAAAGGTTTTCATAAAGAGTTCTTGGGAGAGGAATTTGATGTACAGACTCTTGCCTTGATTGTACCCAATGGTCATCCTGAGGGTTTTTCAATGGTGCTTATTGGCATGAATACTCAGGAGCCTTTATATGAGCGATATACCAGCAGTGATATCTCTAATTTTCAACCTACGGCTAAAGGGTACAGTGCAGTCTTAAAGCTCCTACAACTGAAGCACCAACAAAGCCAGCTGGGTCGAGTAGGATCCGTGAAGTTGTTGAGTCAGACATCAGTACTGATCCCTTCTGGTCAAACCATTGTTCTAGAAGGCTCTGCCAGAATAGACAGTCCAACTACAGTTCAATGGGCTGTGATTGAACATCCTATATCCCCCCTCCCTGGCGGGCTATGTGTCCAGAGTTGTGTCATCACATTCCCAACTCATGCTCCCTATAAGGTTCCTGTTCTCGTTATGAACGAGTCTGAACAGGATATTCTTATTCCGCCAATGACCGTAATTGCTGATATTGGTTCGTCACCTATCATCATGGCTCAGCACACTGTAAACACTCCTCTAGTTCCAGAATGTTCCCAAAGAAGCACTTTGGAGTTAAATTTTGGTGAATCGGTTATCCCAACTGAATGGAAGGAGCGAGTAACATCTAAGCTCAACCAAATGCCTGAAGTGTTTTCTCACCATGATCTTGATTTCGGCTGTACAGACCAGGTAAAACACCATATCAAGCTCCACGATGAAACCTCTTTCAAGCTTCGAGCTAGGCCGATCCATCCCCATGACATTGAAGCTGTTCGAAGCCATTTGCGGGATCTGCTTGAAGCTGACATCATCCGAGAGTCTGAGTCATAATTTGCATCCCCAATTGTGGTGGTCCGGAAGCGGAATGGTGATGTTAGGTTGTGCATTGACTACCGTAAATTAAATTTACAAACTGTGAAAGATGCCTATGCCCTGCCGAACCTTGAAGAGTCGTTTTCAGCATTAACGGGCTCCAGATGGTTTACGGTTCTGGATCTAAAATCTGGATATTACCAGATTCAAATGAGTGAAGCTGATAAGGCTAAAACTGCATTTGTGACACCGTTGGGGTTCTGGGAATGGAATCGGATGCCGCAAGGTGTTACGAATGCTCCAAGTACATTCCAGAGACTTATGGAGAAGTGTATGGGTGACCTGAATCTCAAGGAAGTCCTTGTATTTCCAGATGACATCATTATTTTCTCTGACACCTTAGAGGAGCATGAGAAGCGCCTATTCAGAGTACTTACCCGCCTGAAGGAATATGGCTTGAAGCTGTCTCCTGAAAAATGGAAATTTTTCCAGTCCAGTGTACGTTACCTTGGACATGTTGTATCTGAGATGGGGGTTGAAACGGACCCTGAAAAAATATCTGCTCTCAAATCCTGGCCAGTCCCCCGAAATCTTAAAGAACTACGGTCCTTTCTAGGATTTGATGGATATTATCGGAGGTTCATCAAAAATTACGCCACCATAGTAAAACCCCTTAATGTCCTTACGAGAGGCTATGCACCCCTTCGTCAGTCTATCAAAGATAAAAGGCCTGCTGGAAAGTTCTTGGATCCAAAGCAGTCCTTTGGGGAGAGATGGACGCTTGATTGCCAGGCTGCTTTTGACACAATCATTTCTAAGCTAACATCTGTCCTGTCCTTGGGTTCGCCAATCTGATGTGACCTTAGTTGAGTCTCTTTCTGTTTTGCTGAGGAAGAGTCACATGGCCTTCCTGTCATTTCTCCTTTTAACCATGCTGACTTAAGAGAAGAGCAGTGTGCTGACCCAGCAATTCGAGAAGTCATTTACCAGCTTGAGACAGGGGAAAAGGTTTCTTCCGTTGTCAGAGAGGAACTTCCTGAGCTTCCATTGTTGTTACGGGAGTGGAATCGGTTGGAGCTGGAAGATGGAGTTTTATACAGGAGAAGACAGGACGAAGATAAACTTACCCTTCAGCTTGTTCTGCCTCCAGTGTTGCGTTCCGTAGTGTTGAAGAATCTCCATAGTGATATGGGGCACATGGGTATAGAGCGAACTCTGGATTTGGTGCGGCAGCGATTCTTTTGGCCAAAAATGGCTACTTATGTTGAGAACTTTATTAAGACCTGTGGTTGTTGTATAAGACGTAAGACTCCTCCTGATAAGGCAGCTCCTTTAGTAAATATTCAAACCAGTCGTCCTTTGGAATTAGTATGTTTGGATTTTCTAACGCTTGAGCCGGACAGCAGCAACACTAAGAACATCTTGGTGCTTACTGATCACTTCACTAAATTTGCAGTCGCTATTCCAACTGCAAACCAGAAGGCTAAAACTGTGGCAAAGTGTCTGTGGAACGATTTTATGGTTTGCTATGGCATTCCAGAACGTTTACATTCTGACCAAGGTCCAGACTTTGAGTCTAAGCTGATTAAAGAGCTCTGCGATGTAGCTGGCATCAAGAAAACTCGGACCACTCCATACCATCCCAGGGGCAACCCTGTTGAGCGCTTTAACCGGACACTGTTAAACATGCTGGGAACTCTCGAGAACAAGCAGAAGGCTAAGTGGAGGGAGTACGTTAAACCTCTTGTCCATGCGTATAACTGTACGCGGAATGAGGTAACCGGGTTCACACCTTATGAACTCCTGTTTGGACGATCCCCACGACTCCCAGTTGACTTGGCTTTTGGGTTGCCAGTATGTAACTCTCCATCTCCCTCACACTCCCAGGATGTGAAGGATTTAAGATCACGTCTCGAGGAGAGCTATAAGCTTACATGCCAGAATGCTCAGAAATCAGCTAAAAGGAACAAAAGTCGGTTCGATCAATGTGTAAAACCTGCAAGCTTGGATGTTGGGGACCGAGTCCTTGTTCGGAATGTTAGAATCCGAGGAAAACACAAGCTCGAAGACAAGTGGGAACAAGAGGTGTATGTGGTTGTAAAACGTGCAGGGGATCTTCCAGTTTACATTGTGAGACCAGAGACTAGGGAGGGACCTACCCGTACGCTCCATCGTGATCTGCTCTTGCCCTGTGGCTTCTTATCAGCTTCGGTTACAGAGGATTTCTCAGAAGATCCTATTTCTCAAAAACCCCATACTCGTAGCCAGAGTCGCAACCGTACTGACCAAGTTGATTTCTTTGAGGATGGGGATACTGCGCATGCTGAACTTACCATCTTTGGGAGTTTTCCCCAGATTCCAATGAAGTTTAGTGTGGAAAGAGCGAGTGGAGTTGAACATGATACAACGATCCATGACATTGTGGGGTCTGCCTCACTGACAGCCCCAAGTGACACTGATTCTGTTTTACCATTGCCAGGAAGTCCTGCAACAGGACCTTCACTTGCAGTTTCATTTGAAACCCACTTACCTGAAGCTGAAGAGTCTTGTCCAATTATTGGTGAAGACTCAGTTATGTTAAGCTGTGAGGTAGGAAATCCTGTGGAAGAGTTAGAGAGAGTTAGGAGAGCCTGGAAATTTTTTGCCTGACCCAGTAGAGGAACATAATATGAGAGAGATGGAGCTACTTGTGGGAGGAGAATTGGAAAGTCCTGTGGAAGAGATAATTGTTAATGTGCCTGAAGCTGAAGTGCTTCTGGAGCCTGAGGCTGAAGATCATGAGCCAGTCCAATCTGATTCAATTGTGGGTTTTGATGTTCATAGTTCTGCTACTGCCCCCAGATATAGTTGGATCTGATGTAGTACCCAGGCGTTCAGGTTGGCAGCGTCAACCCCTTCAACGACTTCAATATGCAGTATTGGGCAACCCATTAATTTCAGTCGTGCAAACCCTTTTTCATAGTTTGGCTAATGTTTATACAGAGGCTCTTAGTCAAGCTGCAGCAACTGACTCCATCCCTAGACCATAATAGTTGCAGTTTCTATGTGACGGGGACGTGCATGATTTAGGGGGGGAGGGTGTAACCCATATACCTTGCCACGTGTATTCTCCTTATTTGCGGTTCCCTCTGTGTTCGCGTGGTGTCGCGGGACTTCGCAAAGTGTCGCGAGACTTGAAACCGAGGGGTTGCGTCATTTCCCTTTAAATATGCTGTTGTTTGGTGTGTGTGTGCGGGAGTTGGTGTGTTGAGCTGCTGCAGGTGGGCATTTAGTCGGTAAAACATTTCATTAATTTAACTCCTGGTTTAAATTATGTATGTCAACCTTTTAGATTGCCCTTATCTTTTTGACTGCTGTTGAGTGACTTAATGACACAGGAACTGGTGAGTTGTCATTGTTATACGGTGCTAATAGTGTATTGTATGTGTATATGGATCGGATAGCCGGTACTGGCGCTGGCTGTACTTTAATTATACTGAGTCTGACTGTGTAATTATATATATATATATAGTGCCTATTTAACTGAGTTATACATTAAGCTTAATATTGTTGTATTATGAAGTTGTCAACTACCCTTTTTGATTCTGAAATGCATTTTGATGATATGTATTGGTATTGTCTATTTATAAGAGTACTCTTGTTGATTGTTAAATTATTTATATTGATATATGCAGTATTTAATTTGAAGAATGTACATGGAACAAATTAATTGAGATTATGATAATATGATGACTTTATTGTATTATGGTTATGGTGATTAATAGTTGAGATGCTTGGAACCAGAGTGATGTATTAATTGGTCCCGTTTCATACAGGCCAGGTTCTGTGCATTGATGGCGAGCCACTAGGCCCAAAAACTGATGCTTTGGGATGCATTCATCTATCAGCGTGGTAGGAGGTGCTGCAGCTGTTAATTGATACACCTGCACACACACCCTTAGAGACATTTGCACACACCTTTTGGGGATTCTCTATACATCATTACTGAGCTTATGAACTGTTCCATTATGGACCCCTTGGACTCTGCCTGTCTTGAGGGCTGTGTGTTGTGAACTGCTGTGGCTTTATGCACCTTTTTTTGTTATTATGCTTTACCAAATGCTGAATTGTTGTATGTTCATTAATCAATTTGAACTGGATACTTCCTATGTGCACGTGTAAATATTGTAAATACTTGTTGTTCTATATGCAGTGCTTTAAGTGGGCCTGTACGAACCGGTACTCAGTACCGCCACTTCCAAATATAGCTCTTGAGCGTACCGCCACCTCTCCGTGTGCCCAGAACGTGCTTTTAGCGTACCGGTACGCTCATTTGGACATCTGTTTTAATAGAGGATTTAATCTTTTATCTGCACTGCCGATTTAATGCAAGCTTCATAATTCATCCCACTAAGAGCAGAAAGTACATTACCCAAAGAGCAGAAAGTACATTACCCAATTACCCATTCACCCTCAAGTTATACAAGAGAATAGCGCATGTGGCGCTTTTCCCACTGTTAAGAGTCAACAACTCAACGTGGCCGGAGAAAGTGTGTTAAACTCGCTGACTGACACCTCACCATGTCTGAATGATATCACTGCAGGTCAGACTCAAGCTAATGAAGTAATGCAGCTCTTTCAGGTAGGGTGACCAGACGTCCCGAAAAATTCGGGACAGCCCCGAAATCTAAACTGTTGTCCCGACTCCCGAATCTAGCCCTAATTGTCCCGAAAATTATACTAAAGCAAAATCTTGAGTATTTATTGTCTGATAAACATTAAAAACTGTCCGCGGAGGTTGAGTCGTCCTGCAGCCAGCCCCCGCAATATCACAAATTTAGATATTCATTTATCTAATTAATCTATAGCCTATGCACAAAGACAATATGATATTTTTGTCCCCTTTTTGTTTTAAAGCTTGATGAAGAGAGCGCAAGTTGCTGCAGCTGCGAGGAGGACAGTGATGCACGCGTACAGGAGTGATTGACAGTTCGCGGCACTGTGTACAAAAAATACTCAGCTACACAATTATTTCGTTTTTTTCGTTTAAGCTTATTAACGTTAAGTGTTACAGAAAGGTCTGATTTACGCACTGTTACAACAGTCATTGTTTTTTTTTTTTTTTTTTACAATGACATTTGAGTTCATGATTTTAATGTTGCTGTTTCTTGTTCCAGACTAAAGAGCAATGCCAGACGGTTGATCTTTGAATAAAAATGTGTTTTGTTAAGGTTTGAAATTCATTATCTTTTATAATAGGCTACGAAGTCTAATATCATAAGCCCCCCATCCCGTCACCCAAGACCACAGCCCCCCTCCCCCCCCCCCCCAGTTAATAAAATAGGCTATAATAGAGTACCGGCACCTCTTTTGGGCCACTTAAAGCACTGTCTATATGTAATACAATTCACAATTGCACTGCAGCCTTGACTCTGTGTATCATTGAACTTTACCTTTTCCTCCTTGAGCCAAACTAGAACCTTCTGATACTGGTATAATATTCTGATTTATAATTGCAGCACTTATAGATGCTACAATTGCACCTGCTGCCCTCTTATACTCACACAGTGATCAGTGGCTGCTGGATGCAATAATTGCATGCCAATGTGCATTGGCTAGTTTAGTTTACACTCGAAGTAGATTGGTCTATCGAAGCGATATCCCATATTTGTCGGTCACCGACGTGGCGTCTCCGTTCCCTCCTTCAGGGAACGAGGGTTACCATGCGTAACCGAGACGTTATCTCTACGTAAGATCTATATGAAGATTTTCAGTCAGGTTTCAGGCCTCACCATAGCACAGAAACTGCACTGGTTAAAATGACAAATTACTTTATTCTTGCGTCAGATCAAGACTGCATCTCATTGCTAGTTTTACTTGATCTAAGTGCTGTGTTTTACACCATAGATCATGACATACTCTTTGATCGATTACAAAACTATACAGGTATTCAAGGGCAGGCTTTAAGATGGTTTAGATCCTACCTGTCCGATCGCTACCATTTTGTTTATTTAAATGGGGAGTCATCTCATTTATCACCAGTAAAATATAGAGTGCCACAAGGATCTGTCCTAGGTCCTCATCTATTTTCAATATACATGTTGTCGCTTGCTAATACTATTAGAAAATACTGGATTAGTTTCCACTGTTATGCTGATCATACTCAACTATATATCTCAATGAGACCAGATTAAGCTTCTAAATTATCTAAGCTAACAGAGTGTGTTAAAAATGTAAAAGATTGGATGCCCAAAAATTTTCTGCTATTAAATTAGGATAAGACAGAGATATTACTTATTGGACCAAAAACAGTACACAGAATCCCGTAGATTACAATTTGCCACTAGACGGATGTACTGTCACTTCCTCTACAGTCAACAATATATAAGTAATTAGCAAGATTTAAAAATGTATACGATTTTCAATAGGGAGCCAGTGCAGAGTTGACAGAAGTGAGCTAATATGTTCATACTTCCTGGTTCTAGTAAGAACTCTAGTTGCTGGATTTTGGACCAGTTGGAATTTGTTTATTAAATGTGCAGAACAACCACCCAGTAAAGCAATACAATAAACTAAAGTTTTTGAATTTGACTTTGAGTGCATAGGTCACAATTTAGATATTTTTTTTTACATATTTTACTTTTATATTTTTAACTATGAATTAGTATGTTTAATAGAGACACAAAGAAATATAGACATGAGTATCATCAGTATAATAATGAAAGCTAGCACGTTTCCTGATGAGATATCCCAAGGGTAAATTTTGCAAAGCAGCGGTGGGACTCAGTACTGTTCTTGCAATAGATATGATATCTCTTCATTCACTGTTACAAACTGAGGACTGTCAGATAAGTAAGATGACAGCCTATGGAAGCATATAGGTAGCAATATTCAATTTGGAATGTAATATGCAAAATTACATTGCAAAATGTAAAATGGCAATGCATTTCTGTATTTGCATTTACATTTACATTTTCCAATACATTTGTCCAACGTTTGGTGCAAAATGAAAATGACAATTAAATTTCATAATTTTCATTTGCTATTTCAGACACTAGTTTTAATATGTAAAATTAATACTAATTTTAACGCTTTATAAGTTGCAAAATTAAAATGAAAATGTATTACAGAAATTATTAGATATGTATAACACTCACAGTTAAGACACTTACAATTGCATTTTCATTCAATGTCCTGCAATGAATGTAGCAAAATTCATTCCCAGCTATCACGTCTCCGCCCCCTCGCGCCACATCCATCACTGCGTGAACAAGGTGGGGCTTGCAGAAGGTCAATACTCAAGAAGAGGATTCAAGTGAGAGAACCTGGACAAGACAGTTGGTCCATGTACGTTTTATAGTAAATAGTATATTTCAAAACGGACAAAAAGAGACAAGGATTTATAGTGCTTTAATGAGGTATCTAAGAGAAACAGGATTGATAAACAGAATATAGTTTAATAAAAAAATGTTTTTTTTTTTTATGGCTTCAATATTTAATTTGCACTTGTGGGAACTTTCATCTGATTGGTCGAATCGCTCCACCTTCAGCTTGGTCTTTTCATTCTTTCAGACAGAATAAGAGTCAGTGCGAGTGAAGCACTGTAATGTCTGAAACCAACGCTCACTGTTAATTAGCATCATATTTGAATCAGATGTAGCTGGGCACATAATTTGTGCTGCTGCAACTTGCAAGAGAGCCTGTTAAATTATATATATATATATATATATATATATATATATATATATATATATATATATATATAAACAATCAATATGTATAAACAATCCAAAGGTCAGGTACAGAAGGAAAACGCTCAAAATTTCAGACTGGCTAAACAAGACTTCGCAGAGAGTGGGAGTGAGTGTGCTGCTTTTAAGTGTGTGTAAATGAGGTGCAGGTGTGGCAAGGAAACTGGCTGATGAATGATGTGCAGGTGTGGCAGGGTGATTGTGATGCAGTGACTCATGGGGAATGTAGTTCGGGTGTGGTGCAACAGATGAGAGGTGCTAGAGTCCGAGTGACATCTGGTGGTTGACGTGGAATGGTCCTGATTGGAGTGCCCTCTACTGAAGTTCATGGGCACTCCATCTAATGATCGTGACAGAAATATTGAAGCCATTAACCGAAATTATCAAAAAGTACACGGACCAACTGTCTTGTCCATGTTTTATCACTTGAAACCTCTTCTTGAGTATTGAGTCTCTTGACCTTCTGCAAGCCCCGCCTTGTTCACGCATTGATTGACATGGTGCGAGGGGGCGGAGACGTGATCGACTCGGAATGCATTTTTAATGTGCACATAGAATTTTGCTA